>NC_143031.1:42165000-42405000 GCF_057628025.1 Oncorhynchus mykiss | reverse complement strand
GTAAGGGGCAAGGGGCTATATACCAACTCAATGGAAGGTGTGGGATCATACCGGAGAGGTGATGTCCTTGATAAAACTGAGGTGGGGTGGGAATCTTTTTAAGAAGAGTTGAAATCACAAGAGGGCAAGTGAGTAAAGTGCTTACCTCTGCATCCCTGCCCTCAAAGAAGTGGAGTATCGCCAGTCAGCATTTGGGGCCTTCGGCTAAGAGAGAGAGAGAGCGATAGAGGGGGGAAGGGAGAGAGAGAAGAAGGGAGAAAAAAAAGAGAGGCTAGTTTGATTTCATGCAGAGCCAGGCCAGATATGGTCTCATTAATTAATCATGGTGCACAACCCAGCTCTGCATCCTGATTGGAGCACTGCCATTACACACACACACACACACACACACACACAAATACACACACATACTATGGAAGCCGTTTGGGTCTTTGCGTGTCAAAAAAGATACACGTCAAATAAAACTATTTGATGCTTCAAATAAACTTGTTGACTAATCAGGACCTGAGCATGACCGCATGTCACGTAAAAATGTAACACGTTCGTTAGGTTTTTACGTAGTTATTACACATTGATTACACTATCATTCCTATTCCAACGTCCCAACGAGTCACCAATACCTATGCTATGATGCTGGTAAAGTTTTGTCTCGCACACCTGCCGCTGCTGCACGAGCGCAGATCCACTTCCCCAAGCTCTGGACAGTGCAGGTCACAAAACAGCTAGCTAGCTGATGGTTGCAAACAATGTTCTTCCCCAAAAACATAGCAAAACGACATCATCTCTTTCAGTAGCTATAATTAGCTAGCTAACTATCTAGCCAGGTGTCATCATCCAAAATACCCCTAATTTATAAAACAGTTCTTATTTGATTCATGTTGGTAGGACCCACCTATGTGAACCTAGCCACAATAAGAATTAGACAAAGTGGAATTTGTGAGTTCACCTTGAAAATAAAAGTATCTCAATGAAAGTGATAAATTAATACAAATAGTGGAATCATGACATAATGGAATAGATCATGCTAAACGAGGTAGGTATGTTCTTATATAAATTCAACAAAATATTATAATTTGTTAATTTGAAACAAATCTGAAATCACACTGAATGTATTAAGACTTTAGAATTGCATTGGGTCATACTTATTTCACTGTACAGCCTTACCTATGGATTGTGGATCAACGACATGGGGTATCAGTCTACTCAGTGAGACCCAGAGAACATTAGCATCGTAGCTATTATTGCGTGACTCTGAATTTGAGCCACATTTACTGTACCAGTCAACTTACTATGTGTATTGAACACTATTCCAGAGGAAAATAATACAACTTGGACGTTTTGGAGCCTGATAACTCTGAGGACTTTGTGGGAAAAAGCACTCGGGTACTGAGTAGACTGATACTGTACCCCATTTAACTGATCCCCCAATCCTTAGCTGTGCATCGCAATGTGAATATCAAAACGCCACAAAACACCATCAAATAGCCACAATAGGCTGATGAGGGAAGTGATTTCCCACAGTCAAAGTCCCACTATAAACAAATCAAATTGTATTATTGGTCACAAACACATATTTAGCAGATGTTATTGCTTGAATTGAATTGCGGGTGTAGCGAAATGCTTGTAAATAAATAAATAAGAGCTATGATGCTAATATTTGCGTAAACTCTTCCCAGTTGTGTTCTGTGGGTGTTACCTAGTAAACTGATACTCCATTTCATTGCTCCACATTCCAACATTCCAACCTTGATTAACATTATCTAGTCTAAATATGTCATTATTCCATCAATTATAACCTTCAGCATCAATTTCAAATACGGACTTTTATTTTGAAGGCAACACGCAAATTCCACTAATGTGGGTAATCCTTATTGTGGCTAGCTTCACAGCACATACCCCGGCCTGATCAAGCCATACTAGCCAGATAAAGCTAGCTGGCTGCTTATAATGTTAGTTTTGGGCAACAGGTTTAAGTAGCTGGCTAGCTAGTTATTTCAATAGGAAAACAACAAGTGGCTACCTAGCTAATACTTACTTACTCACATTGATTCCTAAATCATTGCTAAGAATAATGAAAATGACTGCAAATGACTAGCTGGTTGCATCGATGCTAGCTAGGTACCACGCTAAAGCTAGCTAGACACCCCAGACGTTGCTGATAACGTCTGTATCAAATATATTTGCAAACATTTTTGATCCTGCTCGTTTGATCCTAATCAAATTTCAAATGCTCACACAAACGTTTTCCCATTTGGTCGAACAAATAATACCGTATTACCAACCCAGTATTGTACAGCTCTTGACAGTGATCGTAAAGGTGGCGCTTGGCTTGCACGTGTAAATTCCGCACACTCAACATTCTATAATATAATTGTGTTATTTGAGGTGTCAAATGTCAAGCTTATTTGATGCGTCAAATAGTGTTATTTGACTCTTTTGACATGCAAAGACCCAAACGGTGTTGCATAACACATATGCCCTTTCTCAAAGCAATGACTTTGAGAGACACACTGATACACTCTTAGATTCCCTGTATTTCTGTCTGTGTGATAGTTATTCTGTGAGAGGATTTGTGAGTTTGTGTATGAGTCAGTTTATCATATTGGGTGTATGTGTGATTGTGTGTGTGCACGTATGTAAATAAATCTTGGTAAGCTTTGGTAAATGACTGCCTCATCAGTCAGACTGCAGCTGGGCTTTGGGATAATCCAATCAGGAAGAGGCCCTCTGTCACCAGGGCAACCACATCCTCCATCCCCTGCTCATGTTGGACTGGGGTTAAAGGGTTAAGGGTGGCTCTCCTAGGGCAGTCACACATTATTCAAGTTCATTGATGTTCTCCTCCCGAAAGCTGCTCCCTGTG
The DNA here is from genome assembly GCF_057628025.1 of Oncorhynchus mykiss. Lineage (NCBI taxonomy): Eukaryota > Metazoa > Chordata > Actinopteri > Salmoniformes > Salmonidae > Oncorhynchus > Oncorhynchus mykiss. The sequence goes on along the minus strand of NC_143031.1, from coordinate 42,402,137 downwards.
GGCGTGAGTGCTTTGAATTGATCTCAATAATTAAAGCCTGCAGTTTAGTTTGCTTTCCACAAGGTTTAATGATTGTATGAAGGTTCATAACGGAGCTTCAGAACTTTGGATATGTACACAAATCATAACCACTGACATCAACATCATCAGATCCTTAAGACATCAGACCTGTGGGTAGGTTCCAGTACTGTAGTAGTTTAAGCCTCAGCCCTGTTCAGGAGTCAGCAGGCGCCCCAGATATAGAACCTACATTATTAATGTTTTAATCAGTTTAATTCTGAGGGGAGTATCTCCTTCTCTGAGACACAGCCTCTCGGAGCGAATCTAATTTGTGGGTCTGGGAAACAGTGGCTGGAGGTTAATTTCATTTCCACCGCCACTCTTATCTTGCCTCTGCTTATTGTTCCTACACCACTGACTGACTGACTGACGGACTGTCTTGACCCATCCAGGACAACAACATAACAAACCAAAACATCCAAAATCAACCGCTGTGGCCTCCAATCTACAGCCTGATAACGTTTTGACCATCAACCTATCCAGCACCCAGAGCAGAGTGCTGAAACAGGAGAGCATCGGAGAGTACACCAGCCAGCCCATTGGAGCACACAACCCACATGTCTGCTCGTTAGAGTAAACATGAGTTCACGCCAATTAAACAGGGACAAAAATACAACAAACCATAAACAGACATGTATAACATGCCTAACATAACCCGAACGTCCAAGGATTTAAAAAGACATAGCAGCTGAATAACCATTTACACACTCTGAGGAACGTTAATTCCATGAGCTCTACTCTGTTATTCTTATGGAAATGAATTACACCTATTGGAAGTCTTACTGAGGTTAAACAAAAGCCCCATTCAGACCTCAAGCCAGTGGTTCCTTGCTAAAGAACATGTTTATCATCATTGCTGCTGCAGTTCTTAACATTCCAGCCTTGTGGTAAACATGTGCAGAATGTATTTGTCATTTCCTGTAGCACTCAGCCGTGACTCCTAAGCCATGCTCGAACATGAATGCCAACACTTTCCTACGGCTGCATAGTGCTGCAGTGGAAGAGGGTCTAGAGAGCTGAGACAGTAGAAAATACTAATAGAGAGAAGTCTGAGTGAGGAGTCCATGTGGCAGACTGGAGAGAAAAGACAGGAAGAGCAATACTGGGAGGATTTTGGGCGTTACTGCAATTTAACCCAGTAGACTAAAGAAGGAAAAAACACAAATATATGCATGGGCGCTCACACACAGAGATACTGTGCATCCACATTTAAACTGGAGATATCACAGGCACAAAGCCTGACACTGTGAGATACGATGAAGTCAAACACACTTGGACAGAGAATGAGCCAGAGGTAGAGTCAAATTGACCTGCACTGACTGAATATTTGATGACAACATCAAAGTGAAGCACAAATCCCTGAATCATCAGAAATACAGCAGGACTCCAAAAAGTCTTCCAATCTGACACTAATGCAGTGTGAGCGCTGAGCTGGGTGGAGGAAGAAGCTACACTGTGTAACCAGGGAGAGGAACAAAGAGACACACAAACACTCACACTGGCCAATCATCAAAGAAACATGTCAAAACGGACACTGTCTCAAGACGTACCAGCACAACAAAACTAGAATATGACAACAAAGCAAAAAATATGACAACGAACAACTTCAGCTAGAATGTAGAACTACCGAGCAGCCAAAGCCCTTCATGTAACAAACAGAATCAAGAACAGTGGTATGACGGAATGCTAAAACACTCATTTAAGACAGCCAGCACCAACATACAGTAACCAATACATATTAAAGCCTAGTATGTAATCTGAAGAGGTGACAGATTGTGAGACTACTTCTGGAATGCCATTCACGACCTGTCTATCATTTGATAGGTAAAAAATGACGCACCTCTGGACAGACTTGCAATGAAGCGTCAGGCATACTCAGTCTCCGTACAAACCCGCTTCCGCCCGTGAAGAAGCGCTCGGAACCCCAGGTGCCGCTGATGGGCCGGCCTGTGTTGTAGAACATGAAGGTGTCGCTTCCTGAGGTGGCCGTCAGGCAGGTCTTGTAGCAGTAGGTCTTGGTCATGGAGCCATTCCCACGCACCTCAATATAGTGAGGCTCCACTTTGAGGTCTCTCCGCAGCGCCACATTGTTATTGGGTTGTCCCCCACCACCACCTCCACCCCCAGAACCACCTACTGTGCTGCTGCTCCCGCCATCAGGGGGGGTCTTCTGGGACACACAGCAGGGGGAGCAGGAACCAGGCTGGGTGCAGTAGGCATGGCAGCGCACGATGGCCAGCACCACCACGGTCACCAGGAACACAAAGGTGGTGGCGCTCAGGGCCACGATCAGGTAGAGGGTCACATTGGAGAAGAGCAGGGTGCTGTGAGGCCGGATGACCCTCTTGGGGTCAGGGGTCACCTTGGGTGGCACCTCCATGACGGCCACATTGACGGTGGCGGTGGAGGAGAGAGGAGGCTGGCCGTGGTCTCTCACCAGTACAGTCAGGCTGAAGGAGGTGGAGTTATCCTCCAGGACCCTGCGTGTGGTGCGGATCTCCCCTGTGTGTTCATGCACCTTGAACAGGTCCAAGTCTGTGGACTGATCCAACACATAGATCAGCCAGGCGTTGGGACCCGCGTCTGCGTCGTACGCCACCACCTTGGTCACCAGGACGCCAGCCTCAGCATTCTTCAGCACTGTCTCTATAGAGCGTGTGCTGTTGCCTGGAGGTTTGACAATCTCAGGAATGTGGTCGTTCTGGTCCATGATGTAGATGTAGACAGTGGCCACCCGGCTGAGGGGCGGGATGCCCCCGTCCTGAGCTTTGACCTGGAAGTGGAACTCCCTGAGTGACTCGTAGTCAAAGGCGCGCAGGGCGTATGCCTCTCCCGTGTCGGCCTTCACAGAGACATAGGACGTGACGGGGATACCGTGGTTGTTGTCATTGAGGACGGTGTAGGTGATGCGTGCGTTCTCGTTGACATCGGAGTCCTGGGCCTTCACGGTGCACAGCGAGGCCCCGGGGGCATTGTTCTCAGTCACATAGACCGTGTAGGAGGTCTGCTCGAAGCGCGGCGGGTTGTCATTCACATCAGCCACATCCACCTGTATGGTCTTCTGGGAGGAGAGGGGTGGGGTGCCGCCGTCAGTGGCGCTAAGGGTGACATTGTAGGCAGCAGTGGTCTCGCGATCCAGGAAGGCGGAGGTGACCAGGGTGTAGTAGTTTCTGAAGGACTTGATCTTGAAGGGCAGGCCCGGCGGTATCTCCAGGTTCACCTGTTTGTTGGCACCAGAGTCCCGGTCTGTGACACTGATCAGGGCCACCACAGTGTCAGCCCGGGCATCCTCCCTCACTGGGCTGGAGAGAGAGGACAGGACTATCTCTGGGACATTGTCATTCACATCCACCACCTCCACCACCACCTTACAGTGGGCTGCCACAGCACCAGGGCCTTTATCCATGGCCTGGATGTACATCTCATAAGAATTGGTTTCTTCGTAGTCCACAATGCTCCTCACTCTGATCTCTCCCGTGCTGCTGTCCATGCTGAACATCTGTCTGACTCTCTCAGGAGTGTAGCTGCTGAAAGAGTAATATACCTCCCCATTGGTACCCTCGTCATGGTCTGTGGCGTTCAATTTGATGACCAGTGTGTCTTTTGGTGAGTTTTCTAACAATTTGACTTTGTACACTGAGCTGTCAAATACAGGAACGTTGTCATTGGTGTCCAGGACTCGCACATTAATTAGAGCTGAACCGGTTTTTGCTGGTGTTCCGCCATCTGCAGCAGTCAGAATGAATTGGTGGTAAGGCGCCAGCTCACGGTCAAGGGGCTTTTTGAGCACGAGCTCAATGTTCTTGCTATTGAGGGAGGGCTTATTGGAATCAAGTGCGAAGTGTTCGTTTGGGCTGAGTCGATACAGACGAACGGAATTGGATCCCACATCCGGATCCAGGGCGTTCTCAATGGGGAAACGAGACCCTGGTAAAGCCGATTCTGCAATTTCCAATTGATACTCGTCACTAGGGAACTGCGGCGCATTGTCATTCGCATCCACAATCTCCACCTCGACATTGTGCACCTCGGACGGGTTTTCAACAAGCACCTCTAAATGTATAAGACAGGTGCTGCTCAAATCACACAGCGTCTCTCTGTCGATTCTTTCATTGACAAGTAATTTCCCATTTTGGGGATTGACATCCACATACCGTTTTCCACTGGTGGTTACCTTTATCTTTCGATTGGAGAGCTTTCGAATATCCAACCCCAAGTCCTGCACAAGATCCCCCACCTCCGCTCCATTTTCTAATTCCTCCTGAATAGAGTACCGTAGTTGTCCAAGTGAAAGGCCACACAATAAGAAAAATACAACAAAAGAAAGAGCCACATTGTTTCCTATACAGCTACATATCCCCATAACAGCCATTGCAAGCTCATGGGATCCGCAGACGGATTAAATACTGCTTTCCGCCTTTTTAGCTTGCAATACCTCGCCTCGCACCACCGCATTAAAATAGGCTAATTCGTTCCCCGTTAGGTGCAGGAGGAACGGCACATCCATTCCGTTATCTGTTTGAGTGGATACTTCTCTAATACATCCATGTTTCTTTTGTCCGTGCTGCCTTTTTTTCTCTCCTCTGCACGCGGCTGACGGGTGTGTTTGCCTGCCACTGGTGCTCGGTATCGCGCTCTCTCTCTCTCTCCTCTTCCCCAATGGTGCAACCGCCCCCTCCCCATCCATTTATCCCTGTCTCTCTCTCAATCCACTGCTTAGTGTGATGGTGTCGGGACAGAGCGTCGGGGGGAGGGGCCGTGTGCTTAAAGACCGCTGGCTGGATGAATGTCAGCACCTTAAGAGAAGGAACAGCGACTGGATACAACCCCACCAAATCCGTTGCCTTCGATTGGTTTTATTTACAGCCATTTACCGTGTGATTGTGCCATTGTATTGTGTAACTACTGTAATACATCACTCGTTTAAATGGAGATGGAAAACCTACACAGCTGTATGGTTGAAAATGAAATGATTAATGTGGTTGCTCATAATACAGGCTTGCCCCACCAATTATTCCCGAGACCCTTTTTATCATTATACCAAATGTGCAATTACCCCATGCTGCGAAGCAAAACCCTGCAGTCAAATTTTACAACAGGTATCTCAAACGAGGCACGTTCTGGGGACTGTAATTGCCTGACCTCCTTTGTTTGAATTGAAACAGCTGCATGGCGGCTTCCCCTAAAGCGGCTCTCATATTAGCTCTCGACTCTGCTATCGCGCACCCAACACCTCCACATTTTGGCAGGGAACATAACCGAAGCAGATCACGTGCATCGCCCTGACATCCACAACCTTCTCTAACACAAGGATCACTGCTGTCAGTGCTCGACCCCAGAGTGTCAGCTCAAATAATCACATCTAAAATGCCCGCGGTGTCTCCAATAAGCCCGACTTCTCTTCCCCTCTGTTTCACCACTGTGCACGCAGTACTAGGCAACCCCTAATTTTCTTCATCATCATCCTAATTACCAGCACCATCACTTTTACCATCACCATAACCATCTTCATCGTGCACATCATCATCTTCATGATGCCCAGCCACATCATCATGGTCTTCATCAGCATGATTGTCATCATCTTCATCATTGTCTACATGTAACAGCTTTGACACGAGACAGTTCGGGTAATTCTGTCGAGCACGCCCGAGGGACGCTCTCTGTGCATCCATCAACAAAACTGGAGCAAATTCATCTGACACTCTGAAACTGATGACATAAACTACAGTCTATTCAGAGTGATGATTGAGTCCTGCACACATGAGTTGGCGAATGGGGAACTTGTGGTAGACCTATGCCTTTTAATGGAGACTTTAAAACATATTGTCTTTAAAACATCTCTCTACATGTTATAAGACTGGCCGAATTCACTGTAATGATATGGCGTTAAATGCAATATCTTCCTTTCTCATTGGGCAAACTAACATAAAGTAAATATACTGTAATTTTGGAACTTCTCAGTAAGTAGTCATATTTTTACGTTGGTAAATTGCCAAACACAAACCTGCTCCTTAAGGACAAATGGAATACATAGACCTTATCAACACATTACACAATACAAATATTATTTTTCTACAGAGAAGATAGAAGCTTGTCTCTGTGGTTAAAATCAGGAGATGACCAGACTTCAAGAGGGATGGTGTTGTAAAGGTCATGTATTTGCTGAGAGACACTTTGGGCGCTGACATCAGCAAAATAAATACAGGTGATGCGATACATCACAACTTAGTGCTCGCGTTAATGACTCTCAGCGGTGAGCGGTGAAGTCAATTTGTATCAATAGCTTTCGCCGCTTTCTAACAGGCCGTCGAACGGCTTGCTTGTGTTGCCCACTTTATGAGCTTGTAAGGTTAACAAAAGCCACTGTTTGAAAGACACTGTTTACTTGACTTTTGATGATGGAATGTGTGTGTGTGCATGCGTGCTCGAGAGAAAGAGAGAGACCGGTTTGAAAGCCCATTATCTGCAACACAGGCCCATAGACCTGTCAATCTAAACCCAAGTGGGTCTATGCATTAGTGAAAACAGATCATTCGCAGAGAATCAGAGGATCTTGGGACATGGGTGTTATTCCAGCAGTAGGCAGGGGATTGCAGACCACTAATTCACTGAGCAGCCATATCCGTAGTCCTCTCTCTACATGCCAGGGAAACCCCACATCCCCAAACCCCACATCCTAATGACACATCCCTGCCCTCATCACAAGAAGAGGAAACGAGACATCTGAGCTTGAACTCTCAAAGGAATACTGAGTGGAAAGGTTACATAGACAAATCTAACATAGCCAATCAATTCTAGAGATTCTGTTGCTTGTTACCTTGTGTTGAATACTGTTACCTTGTTGAATACTGAAAGGGGGAAAATAACATCTGGAATGTCTCCACTGAGAAAATGGGCATAGTTTCCCAACCTTACACTCACAAAGAAGGGTTTTCCTGCTGTGGACTCTGAAATATCTCAGCCCCACTCTGTAAATATACAATAAACCCTTCCTAGTGACTCAGGAATGTCAGGTCCCTGAACACACCTTTGTTCTAATATCCTGGGGCCTCATTTGTAAACGTTGCCATTTTAAACAACATTTCTGAAAAGACTGCACGCACAAAAATATTTATAAACTTGGCGCACTTCGGACATGCGCACATTAACCGTTATAAATCAGACCTGTTGTAAAATTGTGAACGAACATGATAACTCCGGCTGAATAACGCCCATTACGGTGACAATAACGTTCTGATTTGCTGTATACTTTGGAAGTATTGAAATTAGGCCAAGACAGTGGGCTATCTAAAGGAAATGGCAATCGTGAACTTGATCAAATCTCGTTGGAGGTGTTGGCAGAATGTTTTCTTGTGACTTGCTGCATCTGACCGTTTCTGAAAGACAAAAACAACTGCAAATTGTTGTGGACCTGGAAAAGGGTTGTTGAATTCAAACGTTTTGCATTTACTTTTTCCCGAACCTGAATATGCTGTGGTGCCTATCATTAAACTATAAGCTTCGGATCAGATCGCAAAGAACAACATACTTGAAATAGCGTATATATTTACTGCAGTCTGAGAAGTGGGTCCAATTAAATGAGAGATGGGACAAATGGTAGCCTATCCTCACGTTTTATTTATTTTATTTTTGTGTATTTTATTTGTGTATTTTATTTGTATTATTACTATGCGAGCGACATAAAGATTAGAGAGCGACATAAAGATTAGTACAGGGGAGGACACAGAACAGTGAGCAGGAGGAGAGGGTTCTGTCTAAGTGGAAAAAAAGGCTGATGGCACAACTCCACTCCCCTTCATGTTGACACAACATAATGATGACATCTGAACCCTAGACAGTGCTGCATTCTATTTGGCATCTGACCTCACACCCAACACGGACGGGACACCGTTGTTCAGACATCTCTCTCTGAGGATTCTTGTTTGAGCTCCTCTCCTGACCTCCTCGCTTATGTAAGTGTGCTGGATTTCAGCTGAGGTGCACTCAATTGAGAGAGCAGACAGACAGCCTCCAACACAGCACAGCAGAACAGTGCCCTCGGCAAGGGCAACTGCGGACACACAACCAGCCTCAGGCTCCACTGCAACAGGGACACTAAAGACAAACCCTCTCTTTCTAACTGCACTCAAAACGGCATCTCCCTCGTTCTACTCCTCCCTTTATCAGACACCATCCCCCCACTCGTTCCAATTATTTATCCATCTCTCTCTCTTTCCCTCCTCTCTTGTTCTCAAGCTGCGGCCGGAGACTGCTGTTGCCTCCAGCTGAAGCTTTTGAGCACAGAAACAGCATGACTAGATGTGACAGTGGGTGCCCTCTAGTGTCCATGACTCACTGCAGTATTGTATGAGTTCCCAACATTGTGCACATTTCATAGTGCCTGCTGATTTCTGCCTTGTCCATCCCAACACCTCAATATGTTAGAGGAGCAAGTCAGGTCTATTCATTTCTAAGTCTGTGTCATGATATACTGTATCTACATTAAGCAGGTGACAATTGACTTGAAGCTTAGCCATCAACTACACCCTTACCCATGCTCCTATGGCTTGAGAGATTGGTTTGTCTTTAGTACAATAACCTGAACAGTACAAAACTAGCTGGTGGTGGACTTTATACAAGGAGCAATTCTGCCATTCACAGAATATGAGGCAGCAGGTGAATGTAACTGTTGAATTTCAGAAACTTGCATCATATCATCTCCAAGGTCAATTAGTTGTGTATGACATAGTAATGGAAACCAGGAAGGCTTGAGTCAGAGAATGACTGCTAATTTGTGTCTGTGTCTCTGTGCCAATGCACAAACATTTCTACTGTACATCTTACTACACACCCTGTTTCAGTCCTGGAGCCCTGAGCTATGAATGATAATCCCAACTCTCCTCCCTTTGAACTCTGATCCAGTTCCAGAGCTGTTGGAGCAGGCTGATGACCTCACTGCCCTCCTTTGTCCATTCTGGTGTAATCAGACGGCTCTGGGCGATGGCTGATGACCTCACTGCCCTCCTTTGTCCATTCTGGTGTAATCAGACGGCTCTGGGCGATGGCTGATGACCTCACTGCCCTCCTCTGTGCATTCTGGTGTAATCAGACGGCTCTGGGCGATGACTGATGACCTCACAGCTCCTCCTCATCAGCTGCAGCCAGAGTATCCTCTCTCTGCTCTGACTCACTGATCCAAATGGGTCAAGCATCTCCAGCAACTCTCACACGCTCACACTAAAACTGTGACTAATCATATCACACTGAGCATGGGAAGCCATAATAATTCCTAGAGAAACACTATTTTTCCACACATGACGAGGTGCCTTAGCCTATCATTTTAATGTTTTCCTTTTGTTAATTTTACCTTTATTTAACTAGGCAAGTCAGTTAAGAACAAATTCTTATTTACAATGACGACCTACACCGACCAAACCTGGACGACGCTGGGCCAATTGTGCGCCGCCCTACGGGACTAACCAATCATGTTCGGGTTGTGATACAGCCTGGAATCGAACCAGGGTGTCTGTAGTGACGCCTCAAGCACTAAGATGCCCTTATAATGTGAACAAGTGAGAAATTCCTGACTTATACACTACCGTTCAAAGTTTGGGGTCACTTAGAACTTTCCTTGTTTTTGAAAGAAAAGCAAATTTTTTGTCCATTTAAAATAACATCAAATTCATCAGAAATACATTGTAGACATTGTTAATCTTGTAAATGACTATTGTAGTTGGAAACGGATGATTTTTTATGGATTATCTACATAGGCGTACTGAGGCCCATTATCAGCAACCATCATTCCTGTGTTCCAATGGCACGCTGTGTTAGCTAATCCAAGTGTATCATTTTAAATGGCTAATTGATCATTAGAAAACCCTTTTGCAATTATGTTAGCACAGCTGAAAACGGCTGTTCTGATAAAAGAAGAAATAAAACTGGCCTTCTTTAGACTAGTTGAGTATCTGGAGTATCAGCATTTGTGGGTTTGATTACAGACTCAAAATGGCCAGAAACAAATAACTTTCTTCTGAAACCTATTAGTCTATTCTTGTTCTGAGAAATGAAGGCTATTCCAGGTAAGAAATTGCCAAGAAACTGAAGATCTCGTACAACACTGTGTACTACTCCCTTCACAGTACAGCGCAAACTGGCTCTAACCAGAATAGAAAGAGGAGTGGGAAGCCCCGGTGCACAACTGAGCAAGAGGACAAGTAGAACATGTGCTTTCCTTTCAAAAACAAGGACATTTCTAAGTGACCCCAAACTTTTGAACGGTGTGTTGGTCTGTGCGTGAGAATCCTCTGTCATGTCATTTTGTCAACAGTTACTGTTATATCGTGATTGAGAGACAGTGAGTGCACTGTAACCTTAATATTGTGAGTCAACAATAAAGTAGAAAATAAATGTTCCTCTGTGAGGTCATTGACACACTGACTGATTTCCCTTTGTGATGGTAAAGAGAACATCACATCACATACAAAAAAATAACCTCAACAAATCATGTCAAGCACTGATGGTTTCTAATGGATACATCTCTTGGCTGAGTAAGACAGGTCAAATACAAGCCTCCTACAGACTCTGCCAGAGAAAACTTCCATCATCCCACCTTCCACTACCACCAGTTCACAAACAGAGGGCGCCAGTGAACAGTTTGTGCTAGCAGGCTCACACACATCTCATCTTAGCTTGGTCTGCCACCTGCAGCCCTCAGCAGAAACATACCAGCCAAGCCATTCAGAGACGGACTGATAGAAACACTAGATTATTATTTCCTGGGCAGCTATGGCCATGCATAAGAAATAACATACTGTACATCTTAGAGAAGACAAGGACATGATTAGAAACACGTCACATTTTTTTTACTCAACCTTTATTTAACAAGGCAAGTCAGTTAAGAACAAATTCTTACTTACAGTGACGGCCTAGCAGAAGGCATAAGGCCTCATGCGGGGACGGTGTTCTGGGATTTAAAAAAAAATATATATATATATATATACAAATATAGGACAAAACACACATTACGACAAGAGAGACAACACAGCACTACATAAAGAGAGACCTAAGACAACAACATAGCAAGACAGCAACACATGACAACACAGCATGGTAGCATCACAACATGACAACAACATGGTAGCAACCCAACATGGTAGCAGCACAAAACATGGTACAAACATTATTGGGCACAGACAACAGCACAAAGGGCAAGAAGGTAGAGACAACAAATACATCACGCAAAACAGCCACAACTGTCAGTAAGAGTGTCCATGACTGAGTCTTTGAATGAAGAGATTGAGATAAAACTGTCCAGTTTGAGTGATTGTTGCAGCTCGTTCAAGTCGCTAGCTGCAGTGAACTGAAAAGATGAGCGACCCAGAGATGTGTTTGCTTTGGGGACCTTTTAACAGAATGTGACTGGCTGAAGAGGTGTTGTATGTGGAGGATGAGGGCTGCAGTAGATAACTCAGATAGGGGGGATTGAGGCCTAAGAGGGTTTTATAAATAAGCATCATCCAGTGGGTCTTGTGACAGGTGTACAGAGATGACCAGTTTACAGAGGAGTATAGAGTGCAGTGATGTGTCCTATAAGTGTCCCATTATTTTTATTTCTACTTTGCACATTCTTCCATTGCAAAACTACCATTCCAGTGTTTTACTTGCTATATTGTATTTACCTTGCCACCAAGGCCTTTTTTTGCCTTTACCTCCCTTCTCACCTCATTTGCTCACATTGTATATAGACTTGTTTATACTTTATTATTGACTGTATGTTTGTTTTACTCCATGTGTAACTCTGTGTTGTTGTATCTGTCGAACTGCTTTGCTTTATCTTGGCCAGGTCGCAATTGTAAATGAGAACTTGTTCTCAACTTGCCTACCTGGTTAAATAAAGGTAAAATAAATTTAAAAAAATGAGGAGCATTGGTGGCAAATCGTTCGAGAGCACCCTTACCTGCTGATTTATAAATTATGTCTCTGTAATCTAGCATGGGTAGGATGGTCATCTGAATCAGGGTTAGTTTGGCAGCTGAGGTGAAAGAGGAGCGATTACGATAGAGGAAACCAGGTCTAGATTGAACTTTAGCCTGCAGCTTTGATATGTGCTGAGAGAAGGACTAGCCATACTCCAAAGTACTTGTATGAGGTGACTATCTCAAGCTCTAAACCCTCAGAGGTAGAGATCACACCTGTTGGGAGAGGGGCATTCTTCTTACCAAACAACATTACCTTTGTTTTGGAGGTGTTCATAACAAGGTTAAGGGTAGAGAAAGCTTGTTGGACACTAAGAAAGCTTATTTGTAGAGCATTTAACACAAAATCCGGGGAGGGGCCAGCTGAGTATAACAATGCATCATCTGCATATAAATTGATGAGGGAGCCACATACTTGAAGAGATATCCAGGTATGTATCTGTATGTATTATCATCCATCCATCCATCCTCCATCCATCCATCTCTCTCTAGCTCTCGCCCTCTCTCACTCTCTCACTATTTCCCTCACTCCCTCTCCCTCTCATATGTGTTGCAGCACAGGAGGTTGATGGCACGTTAATTGGGGAGAATGGCTGGAGGTAATGGATGGAGCAGAATAAGTGGAATGGTAGTAAATACATCAGAACCATGTGTTTGATGCCATTCCATTTGCTCCGTTCCACCCATTATTATGAGCCGTCCTCCCGTCAGCAGCCTCCACTGGTGTGCAGGTTGTCTGAACTGATCTGTAGTGATGTTATGCTCTTGGTTTTGGTCCGTGACCTTTGACGTTTGGATGTGATACGAGTAATAGATGTGGGTGGACGAATGATGGTTGTATAGTGACAGATAGACTACGGATTACCATTTTAGATGTACCTTAAAATGAACATTTAGATTGGCCAAACAGCATGTTCTCCTACCGCACAGTATGAGATTAGGTGGATGATATTTGTTATAATGAAGTAGACTGTGATTGTGAATTTGAGAGCTTCACTGTTCATGACTGTGCGGTTATTTAAAGCCAGAGTAGTGTGTTACACTGCTGAGGCCAGCTATAGCCTTAGCTCTGGCTTCAGTGGTGCAGTGGAGAAATATGGAGCAGAATATTACTGGCAGGCATCCTGCACAGCCTGCAAGCAAATGTGTGTGTGTGACTCTGCATATTACATCCCACACCCTCGTTATTGCAGTTCTCAGCATAAATTAAACGTAGATGTTCCCAAATACATGAGTCTATTAATATGAATGTACAAGTCTTCCTGAATTCCATTAGGCATTTGGAGCAGGCTTGCTTAAGGTACAAACAAAAGAAAAAGATATGAAAGGACATCCTGTCGCTCCTATTCTCTTTTCCGTCCCCTCTCCTCTGTGTTTGCTGCACTGCAGGGAATTGTTCATCCCTCTTCCTGAGACATCCCTACAGCACTACTAACTATAGGCAGTCAAAGTTAAGAAACTCAGTATTGCTGGGACGCTATCTGAACAACAGTGTTTGAATATGGCTTATAACGCAGTATTAGTAATTGGCCCTGTGTAGTCCCAGAGAACCAGTATTCTGACTCCCAGAGAAATGTTATCTATCAACAGCTCAGAGAGTGGACTGGGGAAATGGAATCACACAATAACGCTGTACCATACACTTTCAGCTAAGACAGGATAAAAAGTACAACATTAAAAATGAAACAACATACACAGCCACTTTATGAAATATGTCATTTCAGTGTGACACACACTTAATCTGTAAAACAAACAAGTGAAAAGCTGTCCTTAATCAGAATCCTTATCCCAGCCACCCAACATAGAGGTGGGCTCTATGTAATCTCCTGCTCTCAGGGAGTTGGTGATTAACCAGGAGCATAACAAGACTCAATCCCCTCAACTGGTTCAGTCTGCCTCTAGAAGCACTTACAAGGAGTTTGAGAAAATATTGAAATCTTATTAAGGATTAGTATGCCACACTTTTCATGAGAGCCTGCTGTAATACTCTGAAACCTGGGAAAATGGCAGAGAGAAAAGAAAGAACACAAATGTGAGAGAGTGAGAGAGCATGTGAAAGAGAGAGAGAGGGACAGGGACAGAGACAGAGAGAGAGACAAAGAGGGAGAGAGAGAGACAGAGAGAGAGAGAGAGAGAGAGACAGAGACAGGGAGAGAGAGAGACAGAGAGAGAGAGAGAGAGAGAGAGAGAGAGACAGAGAGAGAGAGAGAGAGAGAGAGAGAGCGAGAGCGAGAGCGAGAGAGAGAGAGAGGGGGGAGCAGGGCTCTAGCCCAGACGTGTCTCCCTGAAGTTGCGGTATCGCTCTCAGTGCAGCAGTGAGCGTGAATCCTCCTACCTTCCATACATAATGCAGGTGGGATTGCTCCAGGGCTCTGGCCTGGAGACCCAGGAGCCTCTAATCCATGTATCTGCCTCTGCCAGATGGGCCAGGCGGAACCACAGGCTTGATCCACTTACAGCTGGACTCATCTATGTCCTCTGTCAAGGACTCATGCTCAACTGACCCGTGGGACGGCATTACGGAAACATGCTATCATTTCCTATCCTCAGTGAGAACCACAACACACAGTCAGAGTTGAGCTCCGAGGAACAGTGGCATAAAATATATGCAATGCAGTCGCTAGAAATACACTGCAGAATTCATGGGCCGAATGCATGAGATATGCTGAAGTGATGCATTGATGTCAATGGGAGGTGTACATGTAAGTTTGAGATACACAAGCATCAGATGTTATGCAATGAGAGCCAAGATTATCTCTGCCCAGAGAGACTGTGGAGAAATGGCTACACAAGCTGTGACGGACACAGACCAAACACAGAGAGTGCAAAGAAAGGTTAACATGATAACATGGAGGTTAACTTGTGAGTTAAACAGGCAGGCAGGACCGTCTGTGACCGTTTCTACGCACAGGCCCATCCACAGGGGCCATGCACAGAGACAGATAATGGGCACGTGAGAGCATAGCAATGATTCTATGATGATTAACCTACATGATTAACTGAGCCACTGACATTGAGATTATACTGTACTTTAGATGAACAGGTTAATAACGATGAAAACCCTACATTCATATTAATACTAATTACAGTAGTTAAATGTGAGATTCCAATTGAAGCTGTTAAACAGATACGTGTAAAGAGGATCACTAGCATAATGAGCCTCAGCGAACCACAGTCTTTCACCACTCTAGTTCATAATCCCCCAGCTAAATAAATGACACACATCAGAACTCATTGGAGATCAATGGGAATGTAAGGTTATGATGTTTTTCCCTTTCATCTGGAACTGAACTGATTAAAGTTCATTTCAGTGAAGTTGTGTAACATAAAATCTCCAATATCATCTTAAAGCCTATATAAATGTTGTAAGTATGGAAAGGCTGAGCTTTTGATGATCTGTGTTTGAGGAACATCAGTAAACCAGAAGGGTGAAGAACACGGATGTGTAGCTCGGTGGTGTTGAAATAGGACAATAGACTACTTCAGTGTATACTGTATGTCGCTGTCCACCCCGGTGGTGCTGAAATAGGCCTATACTATAGAGTTGAAAGTGTGCCTTCGTGCTTCAGAAAACAAAGGAAAGGAAGGGTCTGCAGCAACAACGGAAAAATTATAAGAATGGCTTATCAAGAAAAACTTCCAAAAGGTCTATATTGAGGTTAAAAAAAGAGTTGGAGCACTCGACAAAAAAAGGGCAGAGATCAATTGATTTTTGTTCATTTTAATCAATTGTACAGGACACGAACAGATAAATGACGTTTCGACCTATACTGTACCTTCAGTATCCAAACGTTGTTGAATGTTGTAGATAGAAATACCATGAATAGAGCCAACATGATTCCTTGTTCTTTACATCGGAGAGGCATGTTTGTTGTACATTACATATTTATATTTGAATGTTACAAAATGTTGGGTCATACTGAAAGCAAGGCAGTACTGATGCTGCTTTCCACACCAGTGGTGCTGAAATAGGCCTATATTATACCACAGTACAGATGCTGCTTTCCACACCAGTGGTGCTGAAATAGGCCTATATTATACCACAGTACAGATGCTGCTTTCCACACATGTGGTGCTGAAATAGGCCTATATTATACCACAGTACAGATGCTGCTTTCCACACCAGTGGTGCTGCAATAGGCCTATATTATACCACAGATGCTGCTTTCCACACATGTGGTGCTGAAATAGGCCTATATTATACCACAGTACAGATGCTGCTTTCCACACATGTGGTCCTGCAATAGGCCTATATTGTACCACAGTACAGATGCTGCTTTCCACACCAGTGGTGCTGAAATAGGCCTATATTATATATACCACAGTACAGACGCTGCTTTCCACACCAGTGGTAGTGAAATAGACCTATATTATACCACAGTACAGATGCTGCTTTCCACTATCGTGGTGCCGAAGCACTAATTCTGCTGTCCAGCTCCGTGGCTCTGGGATAGGCCTATACTCTACTTCCGTAGGCTACTAACGCTGATGAAGCAGCATTTGCTGTTGTGAAATTTGACTTCAATTCACAATTGAAGAAAATGTCAATGTCAATTGATCATCCAACAATAACATTTTGATAAAACCCAAAGCCATGAACAGTGAATTAATAAAACAGAGTAACAGACCTAGTACAAATTGTGAATAGTAAAAAAGGCTTACCTTTATCTAAACTCAATGACAAAAAAAAAGCATTATGAAAAGTTATCCTTACCTTCTCACTGTTTGGCAGAGTTCGAGTCCTTTGGAAAGTGTCCCCTCCATTAATACTGATCAGCTTACCATCAGCAGGTGGAAACGGCGTTGGTGTGTCGGAGCTAAAACACACGTCATACTGCTGGGTAGATTTGGAGTAAGACCAACTGCCGTCAGGGTGCGTGGTGATCATTGGGGAGCTGTACCTGCTGAAACTGCCGTCTGACCTGTGGCATTTTACAGCTATTAAACTGATGAGGATCAGTATAAATATCACTGATACTGACACAATGGCGACGAGCAGATACAGATTTAAATCTGAGAAACTCTCCTCCTTTACAGGCAGCTGTCTGAAAGTTGTCTGTGTGTCACCTGTACTTTCAACGACCACAACATCAATAGACACTGTGGCAGACCGTGAAGGTTCGCCATTATCAGACACCAGAATGACCAACAGGTGAGTTTTTAAGTCATTGTCACTCATTCGTCTCTTAGTCCGTATTTCTCCATTGCTGGTTCCTATTCTGAAGAGATTGGTCCCCTTTGGTTCAGAGATGTGATAAGAAAGCAGCGCATTATAACCAGAGTCGGCGTCTACAGCCCTGATCTTGGCCACAAAGTATCCCGCTTCAGCAGAATAGGGAACGTTCTCAGAATTAACGGCGCCGTGGTCAGAATATGGCGGGAGAATCACAGGACTGTTGTCATTCTCATCCAGGATAAAAACGTTGACAGTGACGTTGGTGCTTAGTGGAGGAACACCAGAGTCCGTGGCCTGAACGTGGAACTGGAATGTGTTTATCTCCTCGTAGTTAAATGACTGCAAGCTGTATAGTTCACCAGTTAGAGAATTTAAGTTTACAAACAAAAAAAAATGCGCGTCATTGGGTCCCGATATTGCGTAAGTAAGTTTAGAGTTTTCATCGATATCAGGATCATTCGCTGTCACGCTGCCAACACGAACCCCCACAGGACTATTCTCCTTGATATACACGTTTAGTATGGGCTCTGGAAAACTTGGCGCGTTGTCATTCACGTCAGAAATGTGTACAGTAATAACACTAGTGCTGGAGAGAGGTGAGGTCCCCTCATCTGTGGCTTTAATAGTTACATTATAAAGAGATGCACTCTCTCTGTCCAGAGGCCCGTCTACAACTAAAGAGTAATAGTTTTTATAAGACGACTGTAATTTAAAAGGAACATCTCCGATTACTTCGGACTTGATGAGTCCATTTTTCCCACCGTCTTTGTCACGCACGTTTATTGAAGCAACAACGGTTCCTTTCTCAGCACTCTCTTTCAATGCTACAGGGGGTGACGTCACTATGATCTCTGGGGAATTGTCATTCACGTCAAGTATTTCAATTATGACTTTGCAATAGGCACTCCTTCGTGGATTACCTTTGTCTTTTGCTTGTACACGGATTTCAAACGCAGGGTTTTCCTCATGATCCAAACGCCCTTTAACTGTTAATTCACCAGTATGCTGGTTGAGTTGAAAGACATGTTGTGTGCCCATTTCTCCTTTCCCAGTGAATGAGTATTCGATTTCACCGTTCACCCCCTCGTCTAAGTCTGTTGCGTTTAAAGTTAGAATTAAAGTTCCAAATGCAACATTTTCTGACACTTGCACTTTATAGAGAGATTTGGAGAAAATCGGAGTATTATCGTTGGCATCTATTACGTGAATTACTATCTGTTGAGTTCCGGATCGTGGAGGTTTTCCACCATCAACAGCAGTCAGTACAAGTTTTATCACATCCTGTTTCTCTCGGTCTAAAGCTTTCTGTAGTATTAACTCAGAAGACACACTCTGCTCGCTGCCGCTTTGTACATCTAGAGAGAAGTGTTCGTTTAGACTCAGTTTGTAGGTTTTCACAGAGTTACTTCCAACATCCGAATCACTGGCGAACGGTAAAGGAAATCTGTCCCCTGGAAAGGCGGATTCAGTCATATTGACAACATGAATGCGCTCCGCAAACGATGGTGGGTTGTCATTTATGTCCACAATGTTTACTTCAATACGATGGATATGCATAGGATTATTCAATATCGCCTCAACATCAATGGAGCATTTTACTGAGTTTGAGCAGAGGGCTTCTCGGTCAATTCTCTCATAGACAAAAAGATTACCTGTCTTCAAGTCGACATCAAAATACCTCCTTTCGGATCCCGTTACAATGTGAATCTTTCTCGAAACCAGTTCTCTCAAATTTAGATTTAGGTCTTTAGCGATATTTCCAACAAATGTGCCTTTATCTACCTCCTCTGAGACGGAATACACGAACTGTCCAGAACACAATCTCCATGAACAAAGCAGCAGAAGATATTCTATCCAAACACGTCTTCTGTGGTCACACAGGCCCATCGCTGTACAAGGAATGCTTATTGCAACAATACTCAAAGGGAAAAAATGAACATAGGCTAATGCTGGCTCTGCTAGTCCGTGCTAGTACAACCAAAGTGATTTTGACAAACTATAATTTCCCTCTCCTGTCAAAACAAACCACTGGTTTCAACTCGATTCCTTTTGTAGTATTCACTAGAGGAGGAGTCCAGCATTATTCCTCCTATTAATAATTGTCATGGTCAACAGCGACATCCTGTGTTTTCTGTATGTATAGGCTACAGCATAAATAAATATTGACAAAACGAGTCTGCTATGTGTCAATTACGCCACCGTGACTCTTACCAAACCAATTTGGCCAAATCTACCTTTTAAAGAGTACTATTTCAAATAAAAGGATAAAACTATAACAAGAACGCATCTTCGAACTATAAAAAAGCTGGGTTGGTCATGCGTAATTACGCATGAGTATCCAAAACGAGTAAGAGTTCTGCGACATTGCAAACATGACCAAGTAAATAATTTAGGGTGAGAGACTTGCTAGCACATGACAATATGGTACGAAGGGCTTAGAAAACTACCCCTGGCAGTAATGAGACTGCTGATAATAATTTACGTAAATGATGCAAATGCATTTGCATGTCTATGCTGGTTGTTACTTCTTCAATAAACAACACCAAAAACTATACAATTTTGACAGGTTCAAAGAGAACACGGAGCTGGATTTGACCTAACCTAAACATACCCAAGTTGTACTATCTCGTCAAGTTAAAAGGGATTCAAATTAAGAAGAATATGTAGAATATACATGCAAGATGATAACAATTTGTCAGTAAAAAAATACATCTAAACTCAATGACAAAAAATATATGTATTTTAAAAAGTTGTCCTTACCTTCTCACTGTTTGGCAGAGTGTGTCATTTGAAAAGTATCTCCTCCATTAATACTAGCCACATCTGCCCACATCCGCATCCTCAGTCACTGGGAGAAAAAATCGATCTCCCGCAGCAGCGTTTTCATAAACATTTAATTTATGCCAGTGAATTTACCAAGAAAGAAGGTTCATAATCATGTATATCCAGTATCTCTATTTCAACGCGAAAAATGTTCAGATGATTGTGCGTAATGGCCTGCACTTCAGATTGTTCTCACACAGCTCCTCGCTGTCGATTCTCTCATTCACAAACAGGACGCGAGTGTTTAGGTTCAAAACATAATACAATCTGAAACATATGGGACTCAAGTTCCCGAAAATTGAGGTTGAGGTCCTTGGCTATTTCTCAACAACGGTTATCTTGTTCACCTCATCTGAGACAGAATAGACAAAGAAGCAGCAGAATCCGAATCCAACTATATCCACAATGCACGGAAAGGCCCATCGCTATGCACAGACCTTCTGTGAGTTGTTTACAGTAGATTCATAATATTGCTAACATCGCGTTGTATAAGACAAATCTCTAGTATACCACGGTTGTTTCTACACACATGCCTATCTAAAGTGGATCCCCTGACTCTACCTTCAGCAGTGGGAGTTAGGGGAAGAATGAGCCCCACATAGTTGTCAGCTGAATATACGGTCTACAGCGACACCAAGTGCTCTTACTGCGCTCTTAAACAAGAACACAGCCTTATCTGAGTTATTCACGATGTTAGAATCTAACATGAGGGGTGTCTACACAACAAACAAATAAACAAATAACCAAATTGATCTAATGAATAACACTTTCTTCCAAAATGTATCTTCTCGCTTAGCCCAACGTGCCAAACAGCGGATGACCAGTATGGCTAGACATGTTATGGTGTTCACAGACCAGTTTTTTTATTTATTTAACCAGGAAGGGCTCATTGAGATTTGAAATCTATTTTTCATGAGCGTCCTGGCCAAGATAGGCAGCACCTAGTCATTACACAATTATAGACAGACCACATTAAAATCTATCTATCTATCTAGTAAAAAAAACATTGAATTCACAGGAGTATAAGAAAATGATAAAACAGTCAATTAAAAACATTGACAGGTGCAGAAATCAGCATCAAAATCAGTCATCAATAATTTAAAAACACCAATCGGGACAAGTTCTTCCAGTTTAAAAGTATTTTGTAAGGCGTTCCAAGCCGATGGCGCAGAGTACATAAAAGCCCTTTTACCAAATTCAGTTCGGACATTTGGAACAGTTAGCAGGATAAAGTCCTGCGAACGAAGAGAGTACCCACCACATTTATGACGAATAAAAATGGCAAAATAAAATGGTGGTAAACCCAAAATGGCTTTGTAAATAAAAGTATACTGGTGACTGAGCCTACGAGAGCCTGGAGAAGGCCAGCCAATCCTAGTTGGTTTTGCAGTTTAAAATAAATCTGAATGCTCCATTGTTGCTTCTACAATAAACAACTGAACTACTATATTTCGACAGGTTGGTATATTTATATAATAGAGGAGACTATTAATAACAATGCATCAATTGAATCGAGAAAACATGTAAGCTGGAATGAGACTTACACTAACCAATGCAACCGTATGTCGCTGTCCATGGTGCTGAACAGAGACGCCTAACAGCGTACCGTATTGATTTTGAGCTTCTTTTTAGCTAACCAAAACCGCACCAATACAATTTGAACTGTCTTAGTAGTAATAATGGATTTAAATTCGTGCGATAGATTTTTTTTTTTTTTTTTTTACATATTTAAGAAAATATTTACAAAGTACAAGCAAGATAATAGTAATATTTCAGTGGGAAACAAACGACAACGCAATGAAAAAAAGCGCCAAATGAATAGTTGCCCTTACCTTCTCTGTGTTAGGGAGAGTTCGCGTCCTTTGGAAAGTATCCCCTCCATTAATACTGATCAGCTCACCATCAGCAGGTGGAAACGGCGTTGGTGTGTCGGAGCTAAAACACACGTCATACTGCTGGGTAGATTTGGAGTAAGACCAACTGCCGGTAGGGTGCGTGGTGATCATTGGGGAGCTGTACCTGCTGAAACTGCCGTCTGACCTGTGGCATTTTACAGCTATTAAACTGATGAGGATCAGTATAAATATCACTGATACTGACACAATGGCGACGAGCAGATACAGATTTAAATCTGAGAAACTCTCCTCCTTTACAGGCAGCTGTCTGAAAGTTGTCTGTGTGTCACCTGTACTTTCAACGACCACAACATCAATAGACACTGTGGCAGACCGTGAAGGTTCGCCATTATCAGACACCAGAATGACCAACAGGTGAGTTTTTAAGTCATTGTCACTCATTCGTCTCTTAGTCCGTATTTCTCCATTGCTGGTTCCTATTCTGAAGAGATTGGTCCCCTTTGGTTCAGAGATGTGATAAGAAAGCAGCGCATTATAACCAGAGTCGGCGTCTACAGCCCTGATCTTGGCCACAAAGTATCCCGCTTCAGCAGAATAGGGAACGTTCTCAGAATTAACGCCGTGGTCAGAATATGGTGGGAGAATCACAGGACTGTTGTCATTCTCATCCAGGATAAAAACGTTGACAGTGACGTTGGTGCTTAGTGGAGGAACACCAGAGTCCGTGGCCTGAACGTGGAACTGGAAAGTATTCACTTCTTCGAAGTTAAATGACTGTATGCTATATATCTCACCAGTTAATGAGTTTATGTTTATCATTGTAGACAAGGGTTTGCCATTATTGCCTCCTAATAACGAATAAGACATCTGAGTGTTTTCATTCATGTCTGGATCATGGGCAGTCAAGCTGGCAATAAGCCCTCCAAAGGGACTATTTTCCTTTAGATAAACATTAAATATAGTTTCTGAAAAGCGAGGCGCGTTGTCATTCACATCAGCGACGTAAACAGAAATGACACTGTTACTGGAGAGAGGTGGGATGCCTTCATCTGTAGCTATAACGGTTACATTGTACTGGGAAGTAGTCTCTCTATCTAGAGATCCATCTACCACTAACGAATAATAGTTCCTATAGGAGGACAGCAATTTGAATGGAACCGAGTCTACTATTTTACAGTGTACTTTTCCATTTACACCCCCGTCTTTATCAGACACTGTTATTAGACCAACTGCTGTACCTGATCTTGCATCCTCTCTGACTGCATTCATCATTGAAGTTACTGAGATCGCTGGAGCATTGTCATTGACATCAATCACTTCTACCAAGACTTTACAATGCGTTGTGCGAGGACTAGCACTCCTGTCTTTGGCCTGTACATGCAGCTCAAACGCAGCATTCTCCTCGCGATCAATAGTTCCTTTAACTGTGATTTCACCAGTCACTTTGTTCATTTGAAATGCGTCCAATGTTTTTTCCTTCCCGTGGCTTATCAAAGAATAAACGATTTCCCCATTTACACCTGAGTCCACATCGTTTGCGTTCAGTTTTATTAAATGTGTGCCAATTGGTATGTTCTCTGCTATACGTACTTTGTACAATTGTTTGCTGAAGACGGGACTGTTATCGTTCACATCTATCACATTCACTATTATCTGTAATGTCCCGGATCTGGCAGGTGTTCCTCCATCAACAGCAGTCAGTAACAACTGGATCACAGCCTGTTTCTCTCGGTCTAAAGCTTTCTGTAGTATTAACTCAGCAGACATGCTCTGCTCGCTGCCGCTCTGTACATCCAAAGAGAAATGTTCATTCGGACTCAACTTGTATGTTTTCACTGTATGATTTCCTATATCAGCATCGTCAGCGCTGGGCAGGGGATATCTTTCGCCTTGAAATGTGGATTCGGTTATATTCAAAGTATGAACATTTATTGGGAATGAAGGTCCGTTATCATTCATATCTAACACATTGATTTCTAAACGATACATGTTGAGAGGGTTCTGTGCAATGATCTCCAGGTTTAGAGAACATTTCTCACTAGTCATACAGAGTTCCTCTCGGTCGATTTTTTCCTTCACAAACAGAGCCCCGGTCTTTAAATTCACATCAAAATACTTCTTGTTGGAGCCGGAAACAATCTGAAACATATGAGACTCCAGTTCCTGAACATTGAGATTCAGATCCTTGGATATATTCCCAACAACGGTTCCCTTGTTCACCTCCTCTGAGACAAAGTAGATAATCTGTCCCGAAGATAAATTCCATACGCAAAGAAGCAGTACAACCGGAATACAGCGATATCCACAATTTACAGCATGGCCCATCGTTAAATCCACTGTTCACCCGACGCTTCTAGTGTTCTAAGAGCAGACATATATTTCAGAAAACAACCACATCTTATGCCGTCGCGGAAGGGCTGTCGTTTCAGATGGAATCTGACTGTGTGTTATTCTGACAAAAGCCTACACAGCACTGATAGCCACAGAAGGAGGGGCCCTAGAACGAAATCAAGGTTTCATATCCACGGTCTACAGCGACACCCTGCGTTTTGCTTACTAAACGGCCATGACACTGCTCAATGAGAAGAAAAAAACGCATTACCTATGCGTCATATGTTAGCAAGAAATGCAACAGTTTAATAGCAAATAAGTAAACCATATGTTTGGAATAATATATAATCGTTTTCATCTAGTATGTTGACAATTGTTTATGAGGTCCCTGATCTCGGAGGTTTTCCTCCATCACGCTTGATCCCAGCATGTTTCTCTCAGCATGTTTCTCTCAGTCTAACGTTTTCTGTAGCACTAACTCTACTGATGTACCAGGATCTGCCTCAGTACGCACGTCTAGTGTGAAAGGGTCATTTGGGGAGAGTTTATCTCTGTAGGTTTGCTCCCTTACTCCTGCAGGCAGAGGACATTTAGCTCCTGGTGCAGTTAGCCCAGCAATCCGAAACGTCTGTGATTTCACATGAACATGTGGTGCGTTGTCGTTTCTGTCCAGTATAATTACTTCAACATTGTACATTCGTAAAGGATTAATCACAATATCCTCCAAACTTTCAGTGCAAACAAGGTCGTTAAGACAAAGCTTGAAGAAACCCCCAGTGTTTAAATGTACTTAAAAATGTTTCTTAAATGTTCCCGTTTCTATCTGGATCCTGCTTGCCTCCAGTTCAGTCACTTTCAGATTTACACCCTTAGCCAAATTCCCAACAAATGTCCCCGGTTTTAACTCGTCGGAAACGGAATAAGTAATTTGTTCAGACTCAGCACCCCGAATACAAAGCAACAGCCAAAATAGATTCACAATCAAAACCCATTCACGGTTCTCGAATGCAGTCACTGTTAAGCAATCCTTTCACAAAGGTAATCCGAACAGTGTGACGGAAATAAAGAGAACCAAATGAAAACAATGGATGATGTTGCTATCCTAACGAGAAACATTAACCTCACCGTCTGCCACCTCATTACAATTTCACTGACAGTCGGTGTATAATAGGCTTTGTCCTAGTCATTAGGTGGAGTTGAGTAAATTAGCGTTTTGCTGGTAGACACTGACACGGTGTGGAGAGTTACTTGAATGATAAAAAAGCCCACAAGAGAACCGTAAACTGACTCCAGAGAAAAGAGCTGGCATAGGCTATAGGAGGGCAGAATGAAAAGCAGTGAAACGTTTTGTGCAGTGCTGTTAGATTCTGATGTGCAATCCAACTAGATACATGTCTGGTGGTTTTTATCAGTAAAAAGTCAGTCGTTTTAAAATAAAGAAACTACGTGGAGTCTGATTTCAGCACCATGGAGAGCTCCCGTCCAACCGCCACTCTGTTTAGCGACTCTGTTAAGCCAGAACACAGGAGCGGCACTCAGAAGTCAGACAAGAAACTCATCCTGCCATAGAACAAGAACACAGTTTTATTCAGAGAATAATTCCCGACTAAATAGAGAGAGAGAGAGAGAGAGAGAGAGAGAGAGAGAGAGAGAGAGAGAGAGAGAGAAAGAGAGATAGAGAGAAAGAGAGAGAGGCAGAGAGAGAGAGAGAGAGGCAGAGAGAGAGGCAGAGAGAGAGAGAGAGAGAGAGAGAGAAAGAGAGAGAGAGAGTGAGAGAGAGGCAGAGAGAGAGAGAGAGAGAGAGAGGCAGAGAGAGAGAGAGAGGCAGAGAGAGAGAGAGAGAGAGAGGCAGAGAGAGAGCGAGAGAGAGAGAGGCAGAGAGAGAGAGAGAGAGGCAGAGAGAGAGAGAGAGGCAGAGAGAGGGGCAGAGACTCTGGAGGACTGATCATTTGGTGCAAATCCGAACTACAACATCTAATTGATCCCCTCAAAATTCGCAAATATCACATTTGGTTAAAACTGAAAAAATTACTTGTAGTGACAGAAAAATATTCCTTTGCGCAATATACAAAACATCAACTATATAAAACATCAACTATATATTCAGGCAAACGGCAAAAGAAGCACAATTGAAAATGATAAAAAAACACAGATGACAACTGGTTTAATGCAGATTGTAAAATTATAAGGAAAAAACTTAGAACACTATCCAACCAAATGCACAGAGACCCAAATAATGGTGAATTACGCCTTCATTACTGTGAGACTTAAAAACTCTAGAAACGTACACTCAGAACCAATAAAGCGCAGTACAACAGCAAGCAGCTGACACTAATTGAAGAGTCCACAAACAAACACAACTTCTGGCAAAATTGGGAAAATAAAATACAAATCTAAACAAGAGGAATTAGCGATACAAAATGGAGACAACCCATTTTAAATCACTCTACAACACCATTCAAATTGACACAAACGCAGAACAACGCCAAATTCATGAGAAGTTGAATGGATTAGAAAAAGCTATAAAGGACAATCAAAATCCAATGGACTCCCTAATTACTGACCAGGAGCTCTATAAGAAACTTCAGGCTCTCAAATGTAAAAAGGCATGCAGACCTGATGGCATCCTAAACGAGATGCTCAAACTCACTAGTGCAAAATTTCAATTGGCTATATTAAAGCTGTTTAATTTGATCCTGAGTGTAGGTTATTTCCCTGACATCTGGAATCACGGACTCATAACCCCAATCTTTAAGAACGGAGACAAATTTGACCCTAACAATTACAGAGGCATTTGTGTGAACAGTAACCTGGGGAAGGTTTTCTGTAGTATTATAAATGTAAGAGTTCTAAACTTCCTTAATAAGCACAATGTCTTGAGTAAAAGCCAAATTGGATTTATACCAAAACATTGCACAACTGATCATATTTACACCCTACACACCCTGATAGATAAACATGTCCACCAAAATAATACCAAAATATACACTTGCTTTATCGACTTCCAAAAAGCATTTGATTCGATTTGGCATACAGGACTGTTCTACAAAGTTATTGAAAGTGGTGTAGGGGGTAAAACATATGACATAATTAAATCAATGTATACTGGAAAAACGTGCAGCATTAAAATTGATAAGAAAATAACAGAATTCTTTAACCAGGGGTGGGTCCTTCGCCAGGGTTGCAATCTGAGCCCTGCACTCTTCAATATTTACATTAACGAATTGGCCACTATTCTATAAAAATCCTCAGCCCCTGGTGTTAGTCTCCACAATTCAGAAGTTAAATGGCTACTCTTCGCAGATGACCTATGCCTGCTGTCACCCACAGCACATGGCCTACAACAGAGCCTGGACCTGCTAGAGCAGTACTGCCAGACATGGGCCCTGGCAGTAAACCCCAAAAAGACTAAAATAATGATTTTCCAGAGAAGATCCAGATCTCAGGGAATTAGACCAACATTCTCAATTGGTACAATATATATAGAGTACTGTACACACTACAATTACTTAGGTTTAAAAATAAGCTCAACTGGACACCTTAATGAGGCAGTGAATGAGCTGAGAGAGAAAGCACGCAGGGCATTCTACGCCATTAAAAAGCAAATTCAAATTGAAATACCTATCCAAATTTGGCTAAAACTAATTGAATATGTAATTGAACCAATTGCACTTTATGGCAGCGAGGTGTGGGGTCCACTTGCAAAACAAGATTTCATCAAATGGGACAAACACCCCATTGAAACCCTACATGCAGAGTGCTGTTAGATTTTCCTACATGTCCAGAGGAAAACTACAAACAATGCATGCAGGTCAGAATTAGGCCAATATCCACTAATAATAAAAACTCAAAAAAGAGCAATTCAGTTTTGGAAACATCTAAAATACAGTGACCCCCTCTCATATCATTACCAAGCCCTGCAATGTCAAGAGCTGAGCAAAGAAAAGAGTCCCCTCATCCAGCTGGTCCTGGGCCTGAGTTCACAAACCTGTTCTACTAACACACTGAAGCCTCAGGACCAGAACATCCAATCAATCAGGATAAACCAAATTACAACACAGTCAAAACAAAACTTTATTGCTTATTGGGAAACACAAACACAAGCACAAAGCAAAATGCAGTGCTATCTGGCCCTAAATCGACAGTACACCGTGGCTAAATATTTGACCATGGTTACCGATCAAAACCTTGACAAAGTACAGGCTCAGTGAGCACAGCCTTGCCATTGAGAAGGGTAGACACAGGAAACCTGGATCCCTGTAGAGGAAAGGTTGTGCAAACACTGCACAACAGCAGACACTGAGACGGAGCTGCATTTCCTGACAAAATGTAAAAAATATAAAACAATTAGAGAGTGTCATTTTCCCAAATTTGAAACTCTTATTCAAGGTTTCAAAGACCTTTCTGATGAGGATAGGCTACCCGTCCTGTTGGGGGAGGACGCAGAGAGCTGTGGGTTGGCAGCGCACTACATTGCTTCCTGCCATAAGTTGAAGGACAGTTTCTGACAGACCAATCAACCTGCACATGTACTCTACTGTATGCTTATTGTCATTGTTGAATGTATGGTCATTTTGACCCTTGGTTATTGTTGTTACTGTTGTCCCGTTGACAATTTTGATTCTCATTTTTATATATTATTTATATTGTAAATATCCCAAATATTGTTACGTCATGCCAATAAAGCGAATTGAATTGAATTGAATTGAGAGAGAGAGAGAGAGAGAGAGAGAGAGCTTAGCCACAGACCCAAGAGAGAGAGAGAGAGAAAGGGAAAGAGAGAGAGAGAGAGAGCTTAGCCACATACCTGAGAGAGAGAAAGAGAGAGAGAGAGAGAGAGAGATTAGCCACAGACCCAAGAGAGAGAGAGAGAGAAAGGGAGAGAGCATGAGAGAGAGAGAGAGAGAGAGAGACAGAGATAGAGAGAGAGAGAGAGGGGGGGCTTAGCCACAGACCCAAGAGAGATAGAGAGAAAGGGAGAGAGAGGGAGGGAGAATGAGCGAGAGAGAGAGTGAGGGAGAGAGAGAGATCTTAGCCACAGACCCGAGAGAGAGAGAGAAAGATTAGCCACAGACCCAAGAGAGAGAGAGAGAAAGGGAGAGAGCATGAGAGAGAGAGAGAGAGAGAGAGAGGGGGAGAGAGAGAGAGAGTGCAAGAGAGAGAGAGAGAGAGATAGAGAGCAAGAGAGAGAGAGAGAGAGAGAGAGAGAGAGGGGGGGGGGGCTTAGCCACAGACCCAAGAGAGATAGAGAGAAAGGGAGAGAGAGGGAGGGAGAATGAGCGAGAGAGAGAGTGAGGGAGAGAGAGAGATCTTAGCCACAGACCCAAGAGAGAGAGAGAGAGAAAGGGAGAGAGCATGAGAGAGAGAGAGAGAGAGAGAGACAGAGATAGAGTGTGTGTGTGAGAGAGAGAGGGTGAGAGAGAGTGAGAGTGCAAGAGAGAGAGAGAGAGAGAGCAAGAGAGAGAGAGAGAGAGAGAGGGGGGGCTTAGCCACAGACCCAAGAGAGATAGAGAGAAAGGGAGAGAGAGGGAGGGAGAATGAGCGAGAGAGAGAGTGAGGGAGAGAGAGAGATCTTAGCCACAGACCCGAGAGAGAGAGAGAAAGATTAGCCACAGACCCAAGAGAGAGAGAGAGAAAGGGAGAGAGCATGAGAGAGAGAGAGAGAGAGAGAGAGGGGGAGAGAGAGAGAGAGTGCAAGAGAGAGAGAGAGAGAGATAGAGAGCAAGAGAGAGAGAGAGAGAGAGAGAGAGAGAGAGGGGGGGGGCTTAGCCACAGACCCAAGAGAGATAGAGAGAAAGGGAGAGAGAGGGAGGGAGAATGAGCGAGAGAGAGAGAGAGAGAGAGAGGGAGAGAGAGAGAGATCTTAGCCACAGACCCGAGAGAGAGAGAGAGAGGGGGGGGGGGGGGGCTTAGCCACAGACCCAATAGAGATAGAGAGAAAGTGTCACGTTCTGACCTTTATTTCCTTTGTTTTGTCATTATTTAGTATGGTCAGGGCGTGAGTTGGGGTGGGCAGTCTATGTTTGTTTTTCTATGATTTGGGTATTTCTATGTTTCGGCCTAGTATGGTTCTCAATCAGAGGCAGGTGTCATTAGTTGTCTCTGATTGAGAATCATACTTAGGTAGCCTGGGTTTCACTGTGTGGTTGTGGGTGATTGTTCCTGTCTCTGTGTTTGCACCAGATAGGGCTGTTTTAGGTTTTCTCACGTTTATTGTTTTTGTTAGTTTATTCATGTATAGTTCCTTTATTAAAGAACATGAATAACCACCACGCTGCATTTTGGTCCGCCTCTCCTTCACCACAAGAAAACCGTTACAGAATCACCAACCACAACAGGACCAAGAGGCATGGTGAAAGGCAGCGGCAGCAGGAGCAACAAAGTCTGGATTACACGACGTGGGACGAAATAGACAGGTGGGCGGTCGACCCAGGGAGAGTGCCGGAACCCGCCTGGGATTCGCTGGAGCAGTGCGAAGAAGGTTATAGGAGAATGGAGTTGGAGAGACGAGCACGGCGACGCGGACGGAAGCCCGAGAGTCAGCCCAAAAAATGTATTGGGGGAGGCACACAGGGAGTATGGCGAAGCCAGGTAGGAGACCTGCGCCAACTTCCTGTGCTTACCGGGGGGCTAGAGAGACCGGGCAGGCACCATGTTATGCTTTGGAGCGCACGGTGTCCCCAGTGCGGGTGCATAGCCCGGTGCGGTACATTCCAGCTCCGCGTATTGGCCGGGCTAGAGTGAGCATTGAGCCAAGTGCCATGAAGCCGGCTCTACGCAGCTGGTCTCCAGTGCGTCTCCTTGGGCCGGCTTACATGGCACCAGCCTTGCGCATGGTGTCCCCGGTTCGCCTGCATAGCCCAGTGCGGGCTATTCCACCTTGCCGCACTGGCAGGGCGACCGGGAGCATTCAACCAGGTAAGGTTGGGCAGGCTCGGTGCTCAAGAGCTCCAGTGCGCCTGCACGGTCCGGTCTACCCAGTACCACCTCCACGCACCAGCCCTCCGGTGGCAGCTCCCCGCACCAGGCTTCCTGTGCGTGTCCTCGGCCCAGTACCAGCAGTGCCAGCACCACGCATCAGGCCTACAGTGCGCCTCGCCTCTCCAGCACTGCCGGAGTCTCCCGCCTGTTCGGCGCTGCCAGAGCTCCCGCCCCTCAGTCCAGAGGCGCCAGAGCTCCTCATTCCAGAGGCGCCAGAGCTCCTCAGTCCAGCGCTGCCAGAGCCTTCCTCTCCAGCGTTGCCGGAGCTTCCCGTCTGCCCAGCGCCATCTGAGCTACCCGTCTGCCCAGCGCCATCTGAGCTACCAGTCTGCCCAGCGCCATCTGAGCTACCAGTCTGCCCAGCGCCATCTGAGCTTCCCGTCTGCCCAGCGCCATCTGAGCTACCAGTCTGCCCAGCGCCGCCTGAGCTACCAGTCTGCCCAGCGCCATCTGAGCTACCAGTCTGCCCAGTGCCATCTGAGCTACCAGTCTGCCCAGCGCCATCTGAGCCACCCGTCTGCCCAGCGCTGCCAGTGCCGCCAGTCTGCAAGGGGCCGCCAGTGCCGCCAGTCTGCCCAGCGCCGCCAGTGCCGCCAGTCTGCCCAGCGCCGCCAGTGCCGCCAGTCTGCAAGGAGCCGCCAGTGCCGCCAGTCAGCCAGGGGCCGCCAGTGCCGCCAGTCAGCCAGGGGCCGCCAGTGCCGCCAGTCAGCCAGGGGCCGCCAGTGCCGCCAGTCAGCCAGGGGCCGCCAGTGCCGCCAGTCAGCCAGGGGCCGCCAGTGCCGCCAGTCAGCCAGGGGCCGCCAGTGCCGCCAGTCAGCCAGGGGCCGCCAGAGCCCCTCAGCTCAGAGGCGCCAGAGCCCCTCAGTCCCGAGCTTCCGCCCCTCTGTCCAGAGCTTCCGCCCCTCTGTCCCGAGCTTCCGCCCCTCTGTCCAGAGCTTCCGCCCCTCTGTCCAGAGCTTCCGCCCCTCTGTCCAGAGCTTCCGCCCCTCTGTCCAGAGCTTCCGCCCCTCTGTCCAGAGCTTCCGCCCCTCTGTCCAGAGCTTCCGCCCCTCTGTCCAGAGCTTCCGCCCCTCTGTCCCGAGCTGCCCCTCTGTCCTGAGCTGCCCCTCTGTCTCGAGCTGCCCCTCAGTCCAGTGGGGTCATTTAGAAGGGTCGCCGTGGTTAGGAGGCCACGGAAGCAGACACTAAGGCGGACTAAGACAATGGATGGTGAAGTGGGGTCCGCGTCCCGCGCCAGAGCCGCCACCGCGGACAGACGCCCACCCAGACCCTCCCCTATAGGTTAAGGTTTTGCGGCCGGAGTCCGCACCTTTGGGGGGGGGGGGGGGGTACTGGTCACGTTCTGACCTTTATTTCCTTTGTTTTGTCATTATTTAGTATGGTCAGGGCATGAGTTGGGGTGGGCAGTCTGTTTGTTTTTCTATGATTTGGGTATTTCTATGTTTCGGCCTAGTATGGTTCTCAATCAGAGGCAGGTGTCATTAGTTGTCTCTGATTGAGAATCATACTTAGGTAGCCTGGGTTTCTCTGTGTGTTTGTGGGTGATTGTTCCTGTCTCTGTGTTTGCACCAGATAGGGCTGTTTTAGGTTTTCTCACGTTTATTGTTTTTGTTAGTTTATTCATGTATAGTTCCTTTATTAAAGAACATGAATAACCACCACGCTGCATTTTGGTCCGCCTCTCCTTCACCACAAGAAAACCGTTACAGAAAGGGAGAGAGAGAGAGAGAGCCTCAGGACAGCAGCACAATTAGACCCAACCAAATCATGAGAAAACAAAAAGATAATTACTTGACACATTGGAAAGAATTAACAAAAAGACAGAGCAAACTAGAATGCTATTTGGCCCTACACAGAGAGTACACAGCGGCAGAATACCTGACCACTGTGACTGACCCAAAATTAAGGAAAGCTTTGACTATGTACATACTCAGTGAGCATAGCCTTGCTATTGAGAAAGGCCGCCGTAGGCAGACATGGCTCTCAAGAGAAGACAGGCTATGTGCTCACTGCCCACAAAATGAGGTGGAAACTGAGCTGCACTTCCTAACCTCCTGCCCAATGTATGACCATATTAGAGAGACACATTTCCCTCAGATTACACAGATCCACAAAGAATTTGAAAACAAATCCAATTTTGATAAACTCCCATATCTACTGGGTGAAATTCCATAGTGTGCCATCACAGCAGCAAGATTTGTGACCTGTTGCCATGAGAAAAGGGCAATCAGTGAAGAACAAACACCATTGTAAATACAACCCATATTTATGCTTATTTATTTTATCTTGTGTCCGTTAACCACTTGTACATTGTTAAAACACTGTATATATATATATATATATAATATGAAATTTGTAATGTCTTTATTGTTTTGAAACTTCTGTATGTGTAATGTTTACTGTTAATTTTTATTGTTTATTTCACTTTATATATTCACTTTATATATTATCTACCTCACTTGCTTTGGCAATGTTAACACATGTTTCCCATGCCAATAAAGCCCTTGAATTGAAATTGAATTGAGGGAGGGAGGGAGAATGAGCGAGAGAGAGAGAGAGAGAGAGAGAGAGAGAGAGAGAGAGAAAACGAGGGAGGGAGAGAGAGAGCTTAGCCATAGACCCAAGAGAGAAGAGGCCACATAAATACAGAATAGATCAAAAGATTCATTGCAGATAACTCTGAACTTGAAAAGAATGCTGAACGATTGAAGGATGGCACTAGAGACTCACAAAACTACATCAGAGCACTAAGCTGAGATACACAAACGTATAGAGAGGGAAGAGGCACTGATTAATAGAACTACATGAACATTCACATGTAGCAATGTCAATGTATGTGATAGTCTGCTGTGCGTTCCTTATGATAATAATTGGCTCGACCCACAGACCCAGTAACAGTAAGCCTATCATCTGTACAACGGACTCAACAATCAATGGTGTGCTAGAAGAGCTTGGGGTATATTTACACTTAGCACATCACTGAATTAATTCTCCATCCTCACACATATGGTGAGGCAGATGATGGTTCTAGAGTGCCACCCAGTGGCTCATTGTTTGCATAGATCCAAACGGTACATGATGAAAGCCTGTACGTTATATATACATTGTTAGCATGATGGACAGTTCAATGAGTAAGCATCCAGGTGATGAGGAGCATAAATCTGTGTCAGAGTCAGCCAGACACAGTCAACTACCTGTAGCAAGAGAAGGGAATAGAGGTGGAGAAACTGTAGATAGTGGATATTTGCACCTGCACTATTTCACACATGGACAAGCATGTATTATACACGTGTTTCTTGCATATCCCAACTCCCCCTGCAACACCCTCAGAGAGTGCGCTCACAGTCAGCCATTATTAACAGCAACCCTGGACCAATTAGGTTTAAGTGAACATCTACAGAGTTTTCACCTCATCAGCTCAGGAATTCGAGCTAGCAAGCTTTCTGTTATTGGCCCAAAGCTCTAACCACTAGGCTATCTGCTACCCTATCAGATATGTGCTGACTCCCAGAAGTCCACTTCGCTGTCTACTTTCTTGCTTTCTTGCTTCAACTCCTACGATGCTGACTGCATGTCAACATGGGAGAATCAAACATTAAAAAAAACTCTCTAAAATATGTAAGTCGGCATGTCGTATGCTACTTTTGTCATTTTATTACGCATATGGCTATATCAATGCACAACTAGCTGCAACCTGTCCTGAATCTGATTAATTGGTTCATTAAAAATTACTGGTAGGCTTCAATTTAGACATTTAAGATATGACAAACTGGGCAAACTAATGTAGTGTTTGATGTACAGCATATATTAACAGTCATTTGTAGTCATTATGAACAGTCACATTAACAGTCATCTGTAGACATTTATTAAACAGTCCTCTGTAGTCATTCATTAAACAGTCATCTGTAGTCATTCATTAAACAGTCATCTGTAGTCATTCATTAAACAGTCATCTGTAGTCATTCATTAAACAGTCATCTGTAGTCATTTATTAAACAGTCATCTGTAGTCATTTATTAAACAGTCATCTGTAGTCATTTATTAAACAGTCATCTGTAGTCATTCATTAAACAATCATCTGTAGTAATTTATTAAACCGTCATCTGTAGTCATTTATTAAACAGTCATCTTGTAACGGCTTTCTTCCTGGGAAGGAGAGGAGGACCGAGGAGGACCAAAAAGCAGTGTGTTTGAAGTTCTTGGTTCTTTAATAAGAGACACTTAACATGAACAAACTACAAAACAATAAACTTGGCAAAACCAAAACAGCAAACTGGTGCAGAAAACACAAAGACAGGAAACAAGCACCTACAAAACCCAACACAAAACAGGCTACCTAAATATGGTTCCCAATCAGAGACAATGACTAACACCTGCCTCTGATTGAGAACCATATCAGGCCAAACATAGAAATAGACAAACTAGACACACAACATAGAATGCCCACCCAGCTCACGTCCTGACCAACACTAAAACAAGGAAAACACACAAGAACTATGGTCAGAACGTGACACATCTGTAGTCATTTATTAAAGAGTCATCTGTAGTCATATATTAACAGTCATCTGTAGTCATTATGAACAGTCATCTGTAGTCATTATTAATAGTAATCTGTAGTCATATATTAAACAGTCATCTCTAGTCATAATGAAGAGTCATCTGTAGTTACTTATTAAACAGTCATCTGTAGTCATATATTAAATAGTCATCTGTAGTCATAATTAACAGCCATCTGTAATCATAATGAACAGTCATCTTAGGTTATATATTAACAGTCATCTTAGGTTATATATTAACAGTCATCTTTAGTAATTTTTTAACAGTCATCTGTAGTCATATATTAACAGTCATCTGTAGTCATTATGAACTGTCATCTGTAGTCATAATGAACAGTAATCAGTAGTCATATATTAAACAATCATCTGTAGTCATAATGAACAGTCATCTGTAATCATAATGAACAGTAATCTGTAGTCATTATTAATAATCATCTGTAGTCATAATGAACAGTAATCAGTAGTCATATATTAAACAGTTATCTGTAGTCATAATGAACAGTAATCTGTAGTCATTATTAATAATCATCTGTAGTCATAATGAACAGTAATCTGTAGTCATTATTAATAGTAATCTGTATTCGTAATGAACAGTAATCTGTAATCATATATTAACAGTTATCTGTAGTCATATATTAACAGTCATCTGTAGCCATATATTAACAGTCATCTGTAGTCATATATTAACAGTAATCTGTAGTCATAATGAACAGTAATCTGTAGTCATTATTTATAGTAATCTGTATTCATAATGAACAGTAATCTGTAATCATATATTAACAGTCATCTGTAATCATATATTAACAGTTATGTGTAATCATTATTAATAGTCACCTTTAGTCATTTATTAAACAGTCATCTGTAGTCATTAATAGTTATTTGTAGTCATAATGAACAGCCATCTGTAGTCATATATTAAATAGTCATCTGTAGTCATAATTAACAGCCTTCTGTAGTCATAATGGACAGTCATATGTAGTCATTATGAACAGTCATCTGTAATCATAATGAACAGTCATCTGTAGTCATAATGAACAGTCATCTTAGGTTATATATTAACAGTCATCTTTAGTCATAATTAACAGCCATCTGTAGTCATAATGAACAGTCATCTTTTGTCATTTATTAAACAGTCATCTGTAGTCAGAATGAACAATCATCTGTAGTCATTTATTAAACAGTCATCTGTAGTCATATATTAAATAGTCATCTGTAGTCATAATTAACAGCCATCTGTAGTCATAATGAACAGTCATCTTAGGTTATATATTAACAGTCATCTTAGGTTATATATATTAACAGTCATCTTTAGTCATTTATTAACAGTCATCTGTAGTCATATATTAACAGTCATCTGTAGTCATATATTAAATAGTCATCTGTAGTCATAATTAACAGCCATCTGTAGTCATAATGAACAGTCATCTGTAGTCATAATGAACAGTCATCTTAGGTTATATATTAACAGTCATCTTAGGTTATATATATTAACAGTCATCTTTAGTCATTTATTAACAGTCATCTGTAGTCATATATTAACAGTCATCTGTAGTCATATATTAACAGTCATCTGTAGTCATTATGAACAGTAATCAGTAGTCATTATCAATAGTCATCTGTCGTCATAATGAACAGTAATCTGTAGTCATTATTAATAATCATCTGTAGTCATAATGAACAGTAATCAGTAGTCATATATTAAACAATCATCTGTAGTCACACATTAAACAGTCATCTGTAGTGATAATGAACAGTCATCTGTAATCATAATGAACAGTAATCTGTTGTCATTATTAATAATCATCTGTAGTCATAATGAACAGTAATCAGTAGTCATATATTAAACAGTCATCTGTAGTCATAATGAACAGGCATCTCTAGTCATATATTAAACAGTCATCTGTAGTCAGAATGAACAATCATCTGTAGTCATATTAAACAGTCATCTGTAGTCATATATTAAATAGTCATCTGTAGTCATAATTAACAGCAATCTGTAGTCATAATGGACAGTCATATGTAGTCATTATGAACAGTCATCTGTAATCATAATGAACAGTCATGTGTAGTCATAATGAACAGTCATCTGTAGTCATATATTAGCATTCATCTGTAGTCATTATGAACAGTCATCTGTAGTCATATATTAACAGTCATCTGTAGTCATATATTAACAGTCATCTGTAGTCATATATTAACAGTCATCTGTAGTCAGATATTAACAGTAATCTGTAGTCATAATGAACAGTAATCTGTAGTCATTATTAATAGTAATCTGTATTCGTAATGAACAGTAATCTGTAATCATATATTAACAGTTATCTGTAGTCATATATTAACAGTCATCTGTAGTCATATATTAACAGTCATCTGTAGTCATATATTAACAGTAATCTGTAGTCATAATGAACAGTAATCTGTAGTCATTATTAATAGTAATCTGTATTCGTAATGAACAGTAATCTGTAATCATATATTAACAGTCATCTGTAGTCATATATTAACAGTTATCTCTAGTCATAATGAACAGTCATCTGTATTCATTATTAATAGTCACCTTTAGTCATTTATTAAACAGTCATCTGTAGTCATATATTAAACAATCATCTGTAGTCACACATTAAACAGTCATTTAGCTACCTAAATATGGTTCCCAATCAGAGACAATGACTAACACCTGCCTCTGATTGAGAACCATATCAGGCCAAACATAGAAATAGACAAACTAGACACACAACATAGAATGCCCACCCAGCTCACGTCCTGACCAACACTAAAACAAGGAAAACACACAAGAACTATGGTCAGAACGTGACACATATGTAGTCATTTATTAAAGAGTCATCTGTAGTCATAATGAACAGTCATCTGTAGTCATATATTAGCATTCAACTGTAGTCATTATTAATAGTCATCTGTAGTCATAATGAACATTAATCTGTAGTCATATATTAAACAATTATCTGTAGTAATTTATTAAACAGTCATCTGTAGTCATTATTAATAGTCATCTGTAGTCATTATGAAAAGTAATCTGTAGTCATAATGAACAGTCATCTGTAATCATAATGAACAGTCATCTGTAGTCATTATTGATAGTCATCTGTAGTCATAATGAACATTAATCTGTAGTCATTTATTAAACAGTCATCTGTAGTCATTATTGATAGTCATCTGTAGTCATAATGAACATTAATCTGTAGTCATTTATTAAACAGTCATCTGTAGTCATTATTAATAGTCATCTGTAGTTATAATGAACAGTAATCAGTAGTCATATATTAAACAAGCATCTGAAGTCATTATGAACAGGCATCTGTAGTCATATTTTAAACAATCATCTGTAGTCATAATGAACAGGCATCTGTAGTCATATATTAAACAGTCATCTGTAGTCATAATGAACAGTCATCTGTAGTTATTTATTAAACAGTCATCTGTAGTCAGAATGAACAATCATCTGTAGTCATATTAAACAGTCATCTGTAGTCATATATTAAATAGTCATCTGTAGTCATATATTAACAGTCATCTGTACTCATATATTAACAGTCATCTCTAGTCATATATTAACAGTCATCTGAAATCATATATTAACAGTCATCTGTAGTCATATATTAACAGTCATCTGTAGTCATTTATTAAACAGTCATCTGTAGTCATATATTAACAGTCATCTGTAGTCATATATTAACAGTCATCTGTAGTCATATATTAACAGTCATCTGTAGTCATATATTAACAGTCATCTGTAGTCATATATTAACAGTCATCTGTAGTCATATATTAACAGTCATCTGAAATCATATATTAACAGTCATCTGTAGTCATATATTAACAGTCATCTGTAGTCATAATGAACAGTAATCTGTAGTCATTATTAATAGTAATCTGTATTCATAATGAACAGTAATCTGTAATCATATATTAACAGTCATCTGTAGTCATTATTAATAGTTATTTGTAGTCATAATGAACAGTCATCTGTAGTCATATATTAAACAATCATCTGTAGTCACACATTAAACAGTCATTGGTAGTCATAATGAACAGTCATCTGTAGTTATTTATTAAACAGTCATCTGTAGTCATACTGAACAGTTATCAGTAGTCATATATTAAACAGTCATTGGTAGTCATAATGAACAGTTTATCTGTAGTCATATATTAAACAGTCATCTGTAGTCATATATTAAACAGTCATCTGTAGTCAGAATGAACAATCATCTGTAGTCATATTAAACAGTCATCTATAGTCATATATTAAACAGTCATCTGTAGTCAGAATGAACAATCATCTGTAGTCATATTAAACAGTCATCTGTAGTCATATATTAAATAGTCATCTGTAGTCATAATGAACAATCATATGGTGTCATTTATTAAACTGTCATCTGTTGTCATTATGTAGTGTTTGTTATACAGTTCATTCTGAAAGTATTCAGACCCCTTGTCTTTTTCCACATTTAGTTACGTTACAGCCTTATTCTAAAATTGATTAAATTGTTTTTCCCCCTCATCAATCTACACACAATACCCAATGATGACAAAACAAAACAAATTTTGGAAATATCACATTTGCATAGGTATTCCGACCCTTTACTCAGTACTTTGTTGAAGCACCTTTGGTAGCGATTGCATCCTTGAGTCTTCTTGGGTATGACACTACAAGCTTGTCACACTTGTATTTAGGGAGATTCTCCCATTCTTCTCTGCAAATCCTCTCAACCTCTGTCAGCTTGGATGGGGAACGTCGCTGCACAGTGTTGTGACTTGACCTTAATATTAATCTGAAGAATGTTATGTATCTAATTAATGTTTAATTGTCACCCGAATTAATGAATCATGTAACAATTAACATTAGGATTTGGGGCCCCACGAGAGCGGTTCTTAAAATAGTTACCATCTCCCGAATTAAACTCTAAAAGGTCTTTACATCTATAAACAGCCAACTTATAAATCATAACCTCATATCATATCACCATTCTGAACAGTCGTATCCTCTTTGCATCTGCTAAAACCAGAGCCGTACTTATGATTCGGTACTATACAAATTGGTTTATTTATTTATGTACTAGCTAATTAAATGGGAACAGAGGATAAACACACGCACTCTGCACCGGTTATTGACAGGAGATGTAATACGCTGAAAACAGGTCCCTTGCAAAACGACAACAATATGGATGCTTGTTGAAATGTCTTTGGGAATGGCGGCAGTATTTTCACGTCCGGATGAAAAGTGTGCCCAAAGTAAACTGCCTGTCACTCAGGTCCAGAAGCTAGGATATGCATATAATTGGTAGTTTGGATAGAAAACACTCTAAAGTGTCTAAAACTGTTACAATTATGTCCGTGAGTATAACAGAACTGATATGGCAGGTGAAACTCCGAGGACAAACCATCCCAAAAAAAGACTTTTCAGCTTACCACTGTTTTCAATGGCTAGTATTATAATTATAAGCCCAAGTCCTACCAAATTGTAGTTCCTAGGGCTTCCACGAGATTTCAACAGTCTTTAGAAAGAGTTTCAGGCTGGTTTTTGGAAAAATGACTCAGAAATTGTAGTTTTTCTAGGTGGCTCCCATTCTGTCTGTAATGTTTTCAAGCGCGTGGAAGAAAGCGCGTTCTTTCTTATTTATTTATTAATGAACATGCTATTCTCCGTCTTAAATTTGATTGTTTATTTGCGTATTAGGATACCTAAGGTTTGATTCTAAATGTTGTTTGACTTGTTTGGAAAAGTTTATTAGTAACGTTTTGGAATTCATTTTGTATGCATTTTGATGGAGGGGAACTGGATGGATTATTGACTGAAGCGCGCCAGCTAAACTGAGTTTTTATGGATATAAAGTAGGACATTATCGAACAAAAGGACCATTTGTGATGTAACTGGGACCTTTTGGAGTGCCAACAGAAGAAGATCATCAAAGGTAATGCATTTTTTATTTCACTATTTCTTACTTTTGTGTCGCACCTGTCTGGTTGAAATATGTTTTTCATGTGTTGGTATGCAGGGCACTGTCCTCGGATAATTGCATGGTTTGCTTTCGCTGTAAAGCCTTTTTGAAATCTGATATGGTGGCTGGATTAACAAGACGTTAAGCTTTATTTTGATGTATTACACTTGTGATTTTATGAAAGTTAAATATTTATAGTATATAGTATTTATAGCCTCATTTATAGTAATTTGGCGCTCTGCAATTTCACCGGATGTTGTCGAGGTGTCCCGCTATCGGCACGCCTTTCCCAAACAGGTTTTAAAGAAGAGATGAAGAGGGAGAGAGAGGGACAGAGACACTTAGCATGGCCACATTCAGAAACTAGTCTCACCTACAAAAACCATATACTTTGCACACACACCGCCACCCACTTTGAGGAAGAAATCATAAATGTATTTATGTGAAATGCCTAGGGATCTCTCTGTGAATGGGGCAGCCTTAGAAAGGGGGTTGGGCCTTTTCGCGGCACACTTGTAAGGCTCTGATTGTCGAAATGGTTCCAACAACTCTTCTACTGTTGTCCTTCTTCGTAGCTATCCGGTATCCGGTGACTTGTCATGTAGTCCTGAACAGAACTATATGTCACATCTGCTTCTGCTATGCCCTCTGGTGTTCATTCGGTGTCTTCTTGACCTGCAGTTACTCCCCCTGTACGCTCTCTGTCTCCCTCTCCCTCTATGTGTGATTGTGTGGTTGGTGACAGGTGTGCTGGAGTCAGAGCAGATCCCTACCAGCTGCAACTCGTTCCATAATCAAGACCTCTACAAATATCAGTCCTGCCACTTCCTCACTGCCAGATCGTAATCTCTGCTCAGACAATTTGTGATTTTAGTCATCA
This sequence comes from Oncorhynchus mykiss, assembly GCF_057628025.1. NCBI lineage: Eukaryota > Metazoa > Chordata > Actinopteri > Salmoniformes > Salmonidae > Oncorhynchus > Oncorhynchus mykiss. Next base: position 42,359,563 of record NC_143031.1, on the reverse strand, counting down.
AGATCCTGTTACTCTGCTGTGCCTGTTTCCCTGCCTGACACCGTTTTTCCTCTCATTGCAGTTTACCACTCTGTCTCCTGTCTCCCGTTCCACATCTCACCACACAACTACCTTGCTCTGGATTTTACTCACCCCCACTACCTTGGACTCCCCTCAGGACCTGTTTACCCTGTTCTTCTAAGCTAACTCCAACCTCAGTCTCCACATCTGGTTTTTCTGAGCTTCCCTGGATCTGTACTCCATATCTCCCTTTGTAACAATAAATATTTTGCTTTATTTATCCCTGTTTCCTCTTCTGAGTCTGCTCTTGGGTTCCCCTGTGTCATTCCGCTTAACACTATAGAGTTGGTTTTCCTTCCATTCGCTCTTGAAGATGCTTCTTTGAAGCTAGTCTAGCCAGTCTGATTGAAGTTATTCATTGCAAACCTGATCTGACCTATTTGGATTCTCGTGGTCAGTCATGACGAGTAATTTCAGGTCTCTCCAGATATGTTAGATTGGGTTCAAGTCCGGGCTCTGGCTGGCCACTCAAGGACATTCAGAGACTTGTCCCGAAGCCACTGGTGCTTTGTCTTAGCTGTGTGCTTAGGGCTGTTGTCCTGTTGGAAGGTGAACCTTGGCTCCATTCAGAGGTTCTGAGCGCTCTGGCGCAGGTTTTCATCAAGGATCTCTCTGGACTTTGCAACGTTCATCTTTCCCTTGATCCTGACTAGTCTCACATTCCCTGCCACTGAAAAACATCCACACAGCATGATGCTGCCACCACCATGCTTCCCCGTAGGGATGGTGCCAGGTGTCCTCCAGACGTGATGCTTGGCATTCAGGCCAAAGTGTTCAATCTTGGTTTCATCAGACCAGAGAATCTTGTTTCTCATGGTCTGAGAGTCCTTTTAGGTGCCTTTTGGCAAACTCCAAGCAGGCTGTCATGTGACTTTTACTGAGGAGTGGCTGCCGTCTGGCTACTCTACCAGCAAGGCCTGAATGGTGGAGTGTTGCAGAGATGGGAGAACCTTCCAGAAGGACAACCATCTCCACAGAAGAACATTGGATATCTCTGAGTGATCATCGGGTTCTTGGTCACCTCACTGACCAAGGTCCTTCTCCCCCTGATTGCTCAGTTTGGCTGGGCGACCACCTCTGGGAACAGTCTTGGTGATTCCAATCTTCTTCCATTTAATAATGATGGAAGCCACTGTGTTCTTGGGAACCTTCAATACTGCAGACATTTTTTGGAACCCTTCCCCAGATCTTTGCCTCAACACAATCTTTTCTCGGATCTCTACGTACAATTCCTTCGACCTCATGGCTTGGTTTCTGCTCTGACGTACACTGTCAACTGTGGGACCTTATATCGACAGGTGTGTGCCTTTCCAAATCATGTCCAATCAATTTAATTTACCAGAGGTGGACTCCAATCAAGTTGTAGAAACATCTCAAGGATGATCAATGGAAACAGGATGCACCTGAGCTCAAATTCGAGTCACATAGCAAAGGGTCTGAATACTTATGTGTATAAGGTATCTGTTTTTAGTTTTAATACACTTGCAACAATTACAAAATAACTGTTTTCACTTTGTCATTATGGGGTATTGTGTGTAGGTTGATGAGGATTTTTTTTATTGAATCAATTTTAGAATAAGGCTGTTATGTAAAAAAGGCAAGGGGTCTGAATACTTTCCAGATGAACTGTATAATACAGTCATCTGTACTCATAATGTTATCATCTTTGACCTGTGTAGTAAAATAATGATTCATTCTTCAGTTACTAGAAAAAAAGCCTATTAGCCTATTATTTGCTTGTGTGTAGGACTATATGATGTCTGACTGACTCTTAGTGGACATAAATAAATAAATGACCTCTCTCACGCTCAGTCTCTCAGTCTCTCTCTCTCTCTCTCTCTCTCTCTCTCTCAGCATCACAGCTCAACTTCCAATAAAAAGAGGAGTGTGCGTGTGTGCACATACTGTACATGCTAGTGTGCACACCAGCATAGGTGTTTATGAGAGAGAGCGACTGAGAATGGTGGGAGATAGATGGAGGGAAAGACTGAGTGTCACGCCTGCTCCCGCTCCACCTCCCTGGCGCTCGAGGGCGCCAGGCTGCCCATCATTACGCACACCTGTCACCTTCTCTGTGCGCCTCAGCGCTTCATTGGACTCACCTGTACTCCTTCACGTTTTGATTGCCTTCCCTTTATCTGTCTGTTCCTCCGTCCCCGTGTCAGCATTTATGTCGTTGTGTTTTCCCCAGTCCAGACACTGTCCTTGTTTGTTTCTTGTCTGTTATCCATTAAATGTTCACTCCCTGTACTTGCTTCTCGTCTCCGAGCGTTGGTCTTCACACCGAGACAGAGGGAGGGAGAGCAAGAGAGCAGAGGTTTGTTGGGGTTGGCACTGCATATAGAAGGTATCGACTGTTGTAACTGGAGCACTATGCAGAGTCTTGAATATGATTACTGAAACACTGGAGTGCCAAACTATAGCTAGTATGCATTCAAGATTCATTCATTACCATTGCCCAAGATGGCACACAGTATGATGATAATAAAGTGTCATTCCCACTCTAGCCAAACAGAGATATTGTGTCATGACAGAGCACACCCCTAATCTCATCGACGGGGCTGTAGTGGGGCAGGTTCAGAGCTTCAAGTTCCTTGGTGTCCACATCACCAACAAACTATCATGGTCCAAACACGCCAAGACAGTCATGAAAGAGGGCACGACAAAGCCTATTCCCTCTCAGGAGACTGAAAATACTTGGCATGGGTCCATAGATCCTCAAATGGTTCTACAGCTGTATCAATCAAATATAATCTACCAAATGTATTTATAAAGACCTTCTTACATCAGCTGATGTCTCAAAGTGCTGTACAGAAACCCAGCCTAAAACCCCAAACAGCAAGCAATGCAGGTGTAGAGGCACGGTGACAAGGAAAAACTCCCTAGAAAGTCGTCTGATGTTCAAATGTTCATAGATGACCAGCATGGTCACATAATAATGGTGGTGGTTGTCGAGGGTGCAACAGGTCAGCACCTCAGGGGTACTGTTTATTTTACCTAACACTTATTTTTCTGCATTGTTGGTTAAGGGCTTGTAAGTAAGCATTTCACGCCAAATACACCTACTGTATTTGGTGCATGTAAGAAATAAATTTGATTTGATTTGATGAGTTAGGAACTATTTTGTGCAAAGGCAATCACATCGCAGACAGATTTAATCGTAGAGACAGAACACCCAAAAGTGAGAGGGATAATCTCCCCTCCTCATGATAATCTCCCCTCCTCTGTGATCACAGGAAGCTGGTGCAGTTGTCATGGCAACCATTTCTTAGGTACTGGGTGGTTCCTAGCAAACAGCCCACTACCATCAATCGTTTGCAGCGGACTGCAGGGTAGAGGCTCTGTGCTGTCATAGTGGAGATCATCCATCAGTGTTTCACTGTGCAGTGTGGGCATGTCTTTAACGTCATTAAGATAAGAAGAACATCGCCGGGAGAAAGCTGTGTTTCTACCTCCTACTTCCTGAATCTTAACCTCTCCCTCAGTTTAATAATCAATCTCCCTGATTCAGTATGGAGCACTGGAGTGAGAAACTGGGTTATCATCAATGCCTGATGATTTAAGTATCCGATCAACCCCGATAACTTCAATACTGGCCTTCGGAAAGAAACTGACCCATAGAAGCACAGCTCTAAAAGCTTTATTCACATACGCATCTACAAGCGGGACAATAAACAACAGAAACAACATCCAAACTGTTTTTGAATTAAAAAAATGTAAGCAAGGCCATTCTCTCCCACACACTCTCTCATCTACCAATCAGCATTGTGGGTTGTGTCCCCACCCCCCACCCACCTAGAACACAGGAAGTAATGCAGAAAGGCGGGCAGATACAGTAGACTGTAGAATCAAAATGTAGAATCAAAATGCAGGAATAAGCAGTGTAGCCGCACAACGGAGACAGACACATCTGCATGACACTGAAGCAAGCAACACAAACACACTCCTGTGCTATCAATCCAAGTTCAGAGATTACAGCAGATATAAAAAAGTATATTCTATTTATAAAATAAAAAAAACACAAAGTACAAAGTAGATACGCCGATACAGGTTTTAAACTCCTCCGTTGGTTTCCACAGAACATCTGTTCTGTCAAAGTAGAGCTTGAGGTCTCAGGTCACATCACACAGCCACTGGCTGCTTAGGATGTTCTCTCAAAACTCCTGGGATCTAAGTTCATCCAGATTACATTTTATCCCTGGTAATAATCATGACTTGAATCTGGATTAAGCACCATTATCTCATTGTCCTCATGTCACATGTACTGGGGTAACGCATGACACCCATAAAGAGCACATGACGTCTGAATTCAGTTGGATATTTTCTGTAACCCGACAAAAGGTGTCTTTACACAATGCTCAGGCAGTTTTCCCTCCCTACGGGCAGAGTAGGCAGAGCCCTCATGTGTACCATAATTAGTGTAGCACCTCCCCCACACAGTGACCTCACAGAGAGCTTTAACAAGGGGAAAGAGATCAAGAGAGAACTGGAACATTGATGAGAACTACAGCTGCACTGCAGTTTGTGGTAGATGAGTAGTGCAACCAGGTTATGGATTCAGTGAAAATAACTGTGCATGCAACCTATATGATGGAGATATATATACACCGCTCAAAAAAATTAAGGGAACACTTAACAACACATTGTAACTCCAAGTCAATCACACTTCTGTGAAATCAAACTGTCCACTTAGGAAGCAACACTGATTGACAATAAATTTCACATGCTGTTGTGCAAATGGAATAGACAACAGGTGGAAATTATAGGCAATTAGCAAGACACCCCCAATAAAGGAGTGGTTCTGCAGGTGGTGACCACAGACCACTTCTCAGTTCCTATGCTTCCTGGCTGATGTTTTGGTCACTTTTGAATGCTGCCGGTGCTTTCACTCTAGTGGTAGCATGAGACGGAGTCTACAACCCACACAAGTGGCTCAGGTAGTGCAGATCATCCAGGATGGCACATCAATGCGAGATCTGGAAAGACGGTTTGCTGTGTCTGTCAGCGTAGTGTCCAGAGCATGGAGGCGCTACCAGGTGACAGGCCAGTACATTAGGAGAGGTGGAGGAGGCCGTAGGAGGGCAACAACCCAGCAGCAGGACCGCTACCTCAGCCTTTGTGCAAGAAGGAGCAGGAGGAGCACTGCCAGAGACCTGCAAAATGACCTCCAGCAGGCCACAAATGTGCATGTGTCTGCTCAAACGGTCAGAAACAGACTCCATGAGGATGGTATGAGGGCCCGACATCCACAGGTGGGGGTTGTGCTTACAGCCCAACACTGTGCAGGACGTTTGGCATTTGCCAGAGAACACCAAGATTGGCAAATTCGCCACTGGCGCCCTGTGCTCTTCACAGATGAAAGCAGGTTCACACTGAGCACATGTGACAGACGTGACAGTCTGGAGACGCCGTGGAGAACGTTCTGCTGCCTGCAACATCCTCCAGCATGAACGGTTTGGCGGTGGGTCAGTCATGGGGGGTGGCATTTCTTTGGGGGGACGCACAGCCCTCCATGTGCTCGCCAGAGGTAGCCTGACTGCCATTAGGTACCGAGATGAGATCCTCAGACCCCTTGTGCGGTTGGTCTTGGGTTCGTCCTAATGCAAGACAATGCTAGACCTCATGTGGAGCATGCCCAGGCGTTGTAGGGAGGTCATACAGGCACGTGGAGGCCACACACACTACTGAGCCTCATTTTGACTTGTTTTAAGGACATTACATCAAAGTTGGATCAGCCTGTAGTGTGGTTTTCCACTTTAATTTTGAGTGTGACTACAAATCCAGACCTCCATGGGTTGATAAATTTGATTTACATTGATAATTTTTGTGTGATTTTGTTGTCAGCACATTCAACTATGTAAAGAAAAAAGTATTTAATAAGAATATTTCATTCATTCAGATCTAGGATGTGTTATTTTAGTGTTCCCTTTATTTTTTTTAGCAGTGTAGTAGGATTTAAGTACAGTATTGCATTTCAAATGAGATTGGATGGATTGTGAGTGTTCGGCCTATAAAGACATGCTCTAACGTCAAAGGAATAGAATAGTATTAGTAGCATAGTCTTTCTGTCCCACGCTCGCTTATTTTGGCCTTTCCCTCCATATTGTCACATGGACACACTGCTGTATGTTCTAGTTTCTCATTTCTAAGACCTAACGCCTTGCATTAAATCTTTGCACGTCATGGTCTTGCTGGGAGAACAGCTACTCTATGTCTGTGAACACTTTGATACTCTGAAAATAACATTTTGGTGAAATGCTTAAGCAGTGAGTGGAGTACTCCATTCAAATGTCATAAAATAATTGAGATTGTCTGTCTGTACACTGTATCAGATAAAATAATTGAATGCTGTATTATTGCACTACAAATATAATACAGTAGACTACACAATGCACTTGAATAAGTCACAAAAAGTAGCATTAAGAACTGTTAGGTCAAAATATAAAAAAAGATACAAATTCATAAAACATTGTAAAGTTTTAAAATCATGTCCAGAGTACTGTATCATGCCAAACATACAATACCTTTTGAATATACAATGAGAAATACTTTCAAAAGTCATATTTCTTAAGTGAATATAGTAACATTTCTCATTTAAAGTACACATGGGTTCTTCCCGTAAGCCTCCTGTTTTATGTTGATTTCTCCTGTAGCTGATTCTCTGAGGCTTGTTCACAGTGCAGAGAAAGTGTTAGAGTAATCAGAACCGGGCAGAGGCCTGCACAGGTACGTTGACAAAACTCAGATGGAGGTATGATAAGTTGTTGTAAAGTGAAGCCCTTTAGTGCTACAGCTATTCTACATGCAGTGTTTTCTAGGTTGACCGTCATATTGCACTGTTTAGGCAGGTAGGAGCTAAATCCTGGTGTGTCACTGTCCTGAGTATTTCCTTGGACATGATCTCACACTAGAAATTGATTCTAGTCTGTGCTCTATATAGATATGCTGAGAAGGAAATGTCTATCATCAAAATATACTAAATATAGTGCCGCTGTCAAATGTGCTCATGAATATTTGAACTGTGAGAATATATTAACTCTGTCTGCAATGTGAAGTGGAGCAACATGGGGTACTTCTCTCATACCTGGCTCATTGGATGACAGGTATCAGGTATTGATCTATTTTATAGTAGCAACTCAACATGCACATCCAACACCATGTATCAGGAAATGAATAATTCCATCCTATAGGCTGATGTCCGGAGCCAAAAACAAGATCTAGAAAGCAAAAATGATGAAAAATGTCTTTCTATGTATTTCTAATCAAAATAAACTAAAGTTCTAACCTAGAGTGTGCACACTACACATTCACAGATGAACTGAGATTGTTATTTCACCAGCTAAAGGGGTTATGGAAGGCATTGACAACATCCTTCTCTTGTACATGTTTTTTTTTTGTTCTTTGATTGTGACCTCTCACACATACCCCAATAACGCATTATGACATCACAATGAGGTACCCTCACAAGGACACGACAGAATATCCCTTTTGTGTCATGTTTTTCCTGGAGAGGTAAGGTAGGATTTTGGAAGATATTGAGTGCCTGCTCCAATGTTAACAGAGGGTGCTTTGCATAAAGACATCATGTTAAGTTTGTTTCTTCTTTAGGATATTTTCTAAATGCAAGTACCTGTCGATGGAGCCATGCAGATTCATGCTTGATGGAAAATGATGAAGGTAGTCTACAGGTGTGGTCTGTTTGAGGAGGGCAGAGGGTTGGAGGAGCTGCCCCCAGAGGTAACTGTTGGATCCCAGTGATTGAATAGGGGTGTTGGTGTCGCTCTTAACATCTTTGAACATTCTCCAGCTGAATACCCCAGAATGAGGCCATCATGGCAGGTCACTGCTGGCCCTGGAATCCTGCCAATAAATAGAAAATACAGTCAGCCAATAGGAGATGGAGAGAGGAGGGGATCAGCTTGACTGACAGCCTTTAAGGAGTCACAACTCATGCAACTGATAAGATCCCTCAACTGGGACATGACTGGTTACTGCACAATCAATCAATCAATCAAACATGGGTGGGTGTTACATACTGAGTTACTTAAACAATTATCATGCTCTGGATTATGTAGGGAGGTGTGCATGGTGAGTTCCATAAAAATGTCTACATTGGCTATTTGTTCAAATCCTTATTTTATTATCCTCACAGACAATAGAAATCAGGACAAATTACAGAATGGATCTATCATGTGCATCTAGGCCAGATTAAAAAGCAAGCAAGTGAAATTTGAATAAAACCAAACAAATGACAAGAATAAGGAAAAATGAAAGGGCTATATGTACCATAGAGACATGCACATCACAGTTTGGGAGAGTGGGGGATAGGCAGGCTGGCGTTTGAACTATTTTAGTATAATTGTGTGTGTGTGTGTGTGTGTGTGTGTGTGTGTGTGTGTGTGTGTGTGTGCGTGTAGGGCAATTGGTACTATGTCTATGGAGGCCGCAGTTAGTCTGTGTTAGTCTGTGGCCACTACCTGACACCATGCTGATCATAATTGAAATGTTTTTCCCTTGTATTGGGCCAGTGATAAGAGGTGGCTGCTGGGCAGCAGGGGCAGAGCTAAAATATGATGTGTGTGGATGTGACAGAGGTGCTGGATGATGCAGCCACTGCTCTGAGGCAGGTGTACACACTGAGAGCTCAGGACCAGGACAGTGCATACCTTAATCCTCTACGTTATTTGTGCTTAGAGCTTTGCCGTGAGTCTCTGCCAAACAAACCACATATTGTCATTATTATTCTGACCTGGCAGCCACTTTGGGCCTAATCTCAGCTGTCAGTGAGTGATTGGTTTCCCGCTTTAGAGAGATTTCCAAATTTAATATTCATAGCTCACAGATGCATCACAATGAAGGTCAATGGGAAGGAGGGTGTGCAGTGAGTGTCAGGGGAAGGGGACAGATGAAAAATAGAGAAAGGGAGAAACCAAGGTGCTGTCTAGAACATAAAAGGGATTTTCAACTGTCCCCAACTGTCCCCTTTGAAGAACCCGTTTTGGTTCCATGTAGAATCCTCTTGGGTTCCATGTAGAATCCGCTGCGGAAAGGGTTCTACTTGAAACCGAAAAGAGTTCTCCTATGGGGACAGCCGAAGAACCCTTTAGGAACACTTTTTTTCTAAGAGTGCAGGAATTCATCGTCCTTTCTCTGCCTCCTCTCTGAGAATCAATGTTTGTCTGCTCTTTGCTGACATTATATAATCCATGCCCCCTTTTAAAAAGGACACTGAACTCTGCCTACACAGATCAACCCCACATCTGGGTTGATAAAAGTGACAATTAGAAAATGTATCCAAAAGTACAGGCCTAGAAACATAATCCTAGTTTGAGTTACACCAATCACAGTGCTCCTACATGTTACCAGCAACGAGCATACCTCCAGCTGTAGAATGGGTTTCCTTTCATTTTGAGTACTTTAGAATAGAAAAAAAGAAAGGTTCAAAATACACACACACACTTTTTTTTAAAACACGCTCCACTAATCCAATCCATCTCGTTAGTTTTCATGTCATGTCAGTACAATGGAGAGGACTCTGCCTTGTCCCTAAATCAAAGCTGAAATTAAAATGGCAGTTCAGTTCAGTCTTGTTGGGCCTGCAACCTGAAGAAAAAAATGCACAAAGACAAACACACATCTACACAAATACAATGTTTAGCCTACACCGACTTTCCCATTAATATTTACTGTACGAAGTTTATCTGTGAAAGAGTTCACTTGAGTCCATTCTTCTCCCCCGGGTTAGTTTTATTATTACACAAACCCCAGGCCTGGTTTTCAATTCCCTGACCTCAAAGAGTTGTAATGTCTTGAGACAACAGCACACAGACGATCTTGGAAAGCCATTTTTTTAATACATTAAAATTGCATGAACTGCAAGCAAAGAATGAAAGGAAGTGGCAGTAACATGACTTGGGAATTAGCATGGCTCAATGACTTACGTAAGCAATTGGAGCCAAACCCCAGTAGAGTGAAAGGCAGCAGGGCAAATTAAAAGCAAATAAGTATTTATGTTAATGTCTACAAAACACACAGCAATAGACTGCCTGTGTTTAAACACCACAGGACTAGAGCAGAGCATAACACGATAAAACCTGCAGACATCCAATAGATCTTTAGAAATAAATTGAGTTTATTTAACAAACCAACCTCAAGCATCCTCTAATTGGTAACCCTGGTCAGAGATGTAGTTCTAAATAGCACACTACCACAGTCTCTGTTCATTAACTGGAGTGTGTTAGTAGAAGGCTGAGAGCTGCACTGAGGCGACACAGGGTCTGTAGGCTCCTCCTCTAAGAGGAATGAATATGACATTGTGAAGTGGGTCAAACAGTCACTCAGTCTGCAGGGTGCGCAGTGCCAGAACATAGAAACATGCAGAGGTAGCTCTGGTCTAGTATATTTTTTCAAAGGGGGAAATAATGTTCTTTGCAAAACGAGGCCCTGTCTGAATATTTTTTGAATGCATCCTTCATTCATGTAATCAGTGAATGCATTATAGGCTCAATGAAAGCAAGACTGCTGCTTTCATTAATCCACCCTTGTCTGATTTGTGATTACATGAAGGAAGGAGGAGTGTGCATTTCATATGAAGAAATACAAGAGGAAAACTGCTCCAGGCCTCCTTCTCAGAGGAGCACATACCTGTAGTGTGGATGCTCTTGAGTCACTGGTCTCTGTAGGACCTGTGCTTCTGGGTATACTGGACACAAAGTAGCCTGCTCCCTTGGGTACTATAGGCTGTCTGACAACCACATTGCCTTTCCTGGTCTCTGCTAGAAACAGGCTGTACCAGTAGGCATCACTGGAGATGAGGGTGGAATCAGCGATGGTGGAGCTCCTCTGGCTGATGATACTGTTTCTGCTGATCACACTGTTCCTGTTCAGACTGTTCAGATTCATATTTATAGCAGGAGGCATCTTCATGGGCTTCGGTTTCTGACACTTCAGCACAATGATCACCAATATGGTGATCAACAGCAGGAACGACACTGAACCCAAACCGATGACCAAATACAGATTTAAGTCTGTGAACAAGTCAAATTCTAATGGCACCTCAGTAGTTTCTGAGAATGGCGTCACCATGTGTTCTACTGTTGATATCTTGATGGTAATTGTGGCCGAAAGAGCAGGGTCTCCATTGTCTTTGGCGACAACAACCAGCCTCTGATGACGGGGGTCCCTGTAGCTGAACATTCTTGTGGTCCGGATCTCCCCGTTGTACTGATCTAGGCTGAACAGAGTAGAGTCACTGGTCTGTAGAAGCTGATATGTGACCCGTGAGTTCTGTAATGAGTCTGTGTCAATAGCGATTACTTTGACAATCAGGAATCCTTTATCAACGGACCTCGGGATCACCTCTTCAATTACCAAGCCCTGTGCTCGCCAAGGCGACACTATGAGCGGGGTGTTGTCATTCTGGTCCAGAATGATGACGTGAACTGTCACATTGCTGCTGAGTGGAGGTAACCCAGAGTCTCTGGCCTCTATGTGGAAAAGAAACTCCCTCTCCCTTTCAAAGTCAAAGGTCTTTAGAGCATAAAGGTTGCCATTCTCTGGATTAATGGAGAACAGCATGGACATAGACGTGTTGATGATCTCCTTCTCCATGATAAAATAGACCAGATACTGGTTCTCGTGGAGGTCGGGGTCAAAAGCACTGAGTGACGTCAACAGTGCGCCGGGGATGTTGTTCTCCACAACATGGATTGTGTAGAACGACTGGGGGAATACTGGTGCGTTATCATTGACGTCCAGTATCTCCAAGGTGATTGTCTCATTGTCAAATAAGCGAGGTGTTCCTTTGTCCGTGACTATGAAAGTGATGTCATATCTTGGAATTGTCTCACGGTCCAGTGGTTCTGAAATAAGCAGAGCAAAGTAATCCTCCGAAGACTTATCGAGAACGAAGGGTAGGGTTGCTTGTTGGTTCAAAGTGAGTTCAACTTCACCGTTGTCCCCAGAGTCCCTATCGCTTATACTGATTACTGCTATCAATGTTCCAATGGTAACATCTTCATTGACCGTGCTTTTAAAAGATGTAATGGTGACCTCAGGATAGTTGTCATTCAGATCGGTAATAAACGCCATTACTTTACAATCTCCAGATAACGAATTCGATCCTTGGTCTCTTGCTTGAATATATATATCGAAACTGTGACTCTCCTCAAAATCAATCACATCCTTCACCTTTATTTCCCCTGTATTTGAATTTAGATAGAACTTTTCTTGTGTCTTCTCGGATGTATATAACGTGTATGAATATGTAATCTCTGCGTTCGTGCCCTCGTCCAAGTCTGTTGCGTTCAACTTCATTACTAGTGTTCCAATTGGGGAGTTTTCAGTTACATTAATAGCATATATCGGCTGGTTAAAAAAGGGGGCATTGTCATTGATATCCAGAACCCTAAGGACGATACTGGCCGTACATGAGCGCGCAGGAACCCCGCCATCTGCAGCAGTTAATATTAAATTATGAACCGCCTGTTCCTCTCGGTCTAAATTACTGTTGATAACCAAATCTACATATTTAGAGCCATCGCTTCCGGTCTGTATTTCAATTGTAAAATACTTGCTTTCGCTCAAATAGTAAGTCTTAATAGAATTCGCACCGACATCTGCATCCACAGCATTTGTCAAAGAGAATCTCTCTCCCGGAGCGGTAGATTCTGAAATATCCAATTGCATTGTCTCCCTTCGAAAGACAGGAGCGTTGTCATTTATGTCCATGATTTCAAGCTCAATGTAAAAAATACGAATGGGATTTTCAAGTATGACATCCGTTTTAAGAAAACAAGACGTTGTCTTGCTCGAGCATATGTATTCCCTGTCTATCTTTTCAAGTATGAACAGCTCTCCCGTTTCTTTGTTAATGTCCAAATATTTTTTTGTGTGGATGATGTCAAGCTTTGCCTTGCGTGTTACCAGAGCGCGAACGTCAATTCCCAAATCTGTAGCCAGGTTTGCAACAACGGAACCCTCTTGCATTTCCTCGGGAATAGAGTAGCGAGTAATGGGCAAAGCAATTCCCCACATCCCGCTGAATACAAAGAGAACCGTGGCGCACCTTGTCCAGACAGTTGCAATGGATAAAGCCATTATTGCAAACCAAATATGGTAAAATATGACAGTACTTGTAGCAATGCGTTGAAGCCGAATATATTTACATCTAAAAGCTATTGTTTATGTGAGAAACAATCGGTAGTCTTCTCTTCTGCACCGGGGGAATTCATACCAAGCCTCCACGCGGTACAAATGCGGTGCGTTGCCCTCCCAATCGTGATGACGTCTGCTGAGTAGTCGTAAAGGAACAGCGACATTGTGTGAGCTATGTGGAAATGTTTTGAATGTAACATTAATGCATGTTTGCAGACGAAAAGTAATATTTCGAAAGCCCTCTACACGCCCCTACTTGTTATTAAAAAGCTTCCGGCAAGTTGTGATAATCAGCACCTCAAAGCTATAACTTGGCCTCTCCCTCACTTGGTCGTCCTCCTGCGACAGCGACAAGCACGATAACAGCGTCAGGGCATCTCTGAGCAACACTGATCTCGTGAAATAAAACCAGTGCAAAATATAAATAGAATAATAGTAATCGTAATGTGATTTTAACGTCACAAGGATAGTCTGCGTCAATTCCGAGCCAACCTAAATTCAGCACCCAGCCACATGAACTGCGCCACACAGTATCTGGATCTCCAAACAAGATTGCTTGAATGAGCAGAGCCAGAATTGCAGAAATGGGCTTATAAATAAACATGTTTCCATCCATACTTTTTATGTGAGTAAAGTCATACCATATCAACAACAACAAAAATCACATCTGTGATGGAAACAGGAAGTTTCGGTGCTAATGTATAAATGCAAATAGATCATTTGTTTGTTCGACATGGTGAAATGTGTCTGTTAAATTAATTAGGCGATAAATGGTGGTGGAAACGTTGGTTATGTTGATATAATAACCATTATATCGAGGTTTCGTGATACATGTTGTCTGGTCCTCCCACTACGACTAGGGAAATCATGCAGTAGACTACAGATTAAATAAATTATGATCAACTTCACATGGTGGTGAAAGTGCACGGTGATATTGATGCTACTTTCTAATAAATAGCGATGGTCTTATTCTGGTGACTTGATGATAGATGCTTGACTGCCGTTTGACAAATCAATTATATTATCGCTCTTATCCATACTGATCGCATCATGTAGACTAGCCTACTCGCACAGCCTACTCGCACTGTATCTGTGAGCTTTTGGCTAGAGCGTGTGACAAAACTATCTGTAGAGTTGAAAATGCTATGGAAACACATTGAACTTTTTATACTGTAGGCCTACATCAAAATTTCAATGAAAACGTACATTTTGTGTAGACTACATCATCATGCACATATTTTTTTCTGCAACAAATACATTTGCTGGAAACACTACTGGTTGAAAAAAACGTATATTTTCTTTATGCGAATTATAGATTATTCGCATGAAAATCTGTCGCTTTATGGATGTCAACCTAGCTAGTGTCGATGTCAAGCCATATCCCCTGACTGTGTGGTGGTGCAGTATATTCTTAGGGAACAGCGGCACAGTGTCCAATATCAAAGCACACTTGATCTACGTGTGGATTCGAAACGCCAAAATATAAAAATAAATATAATAGTCTTCCTCACATATTGCCATTTCTCTTAATCTGCTTCTTTGATTTCATGTTGACGGAGCAAGGCTCATATACGGGCCCCACTAAATGGTCTGTAAAACGTGCAAGACAGTAATTTAATTATGCTATACATACCTGTGATAAAACTCCACTGCAAGTTGTCATAATCAGCAGCACCTCAAAAACAGAACTTGAGATGGCCTCGATCTGACTGTAGAAGTCGCACTGCAAAAGCAACAACAGAGCGATAGCGATATGGCTCTAAATCTCAGAGCAACAGATGGATAAGAATTCAACTTTTGACGCAATAATCATAATGTGACGTCAACGTCACAGCGATTGTCTACGTCAATTCAGCACCACCTTCCACAGGCATGGCTCCAACCACAGAAATATATTCTACATTCTTGAATCTAGATTGTATTTATATGTCCACAACTACATTGTATGTCCCGTAGCCAAACGTAAGGCTCTGCGTGTCCTCCAGTCCACCCGTCCTAACCCACATTGATTAAAATAAATCAGCAGTAAAATCCGATTTTATACATATAAACGTGTTTAAGAAGCCAAACGGGTCAAACATGAAGGTATAAAGTACAACAATATGATATACATGCTTGTAAATCACTGCCTAACAGAATGCCGTGCACAATCTTCACAACGCAACCCTCAAGGCATTTGGAGAATTTGCCATAACTGCTGGGAACAGATATCCTCAGATCATTTTCCTCATTATCCCCACAAGTGACTATAATTGCCCTTATATCTGCACAATCTCATCATCATTATCAACTAGGACTGTACATGATACAAATTAAAATAGAGAATTATGACACTGCTGTATTGAGAGAAAAGAATATGCTGTAAATTATTAAGTTATGTGTTCGAAGCATGGATTCAAATATACTAAACTATTTAAATGTTCCTTGTGCACAGAGGTTTATACTATATGGGTTGATTATATTAATAGTTAATGAACATCCACGGAAGTGTGTATTAAATTGTATGCACAGTGTCTTCTAATATATTCATTTAAAAAAGTCCTTGTTTATCAGGTTGTCCCCTCTCTGGTCAAAGCTCGGGTCATAGCTAGAGATGAACCTCTTATTCTTTCCAAACGTAGAGAATGAGTTGTAGACATCCAGTTCCCCCCTGGGTGCAGGCTTCAGAGTGCAGTACCCAGACGGTGTGCCAGGGATGTAGACGTTGTGCTGGTAGTCAGGTGGTGGCTGTGCAGATGGAGGCTGGGTGTAACTCGGAGTCCACGAACGGTTTGGAACCCTTCCTACACTTCCAACCCCTCCAATCCCTTCGACCTGGGAGGACATCTTGTATTCTGCTAACAAAACAAATCACACAATAAAGTGTTCGTTAGTTAGTGTGATTTCTGCAATAGCAACATTTTATAAAGTGTGAAATAATGTCATGGCGTCAGTTTTATAATTATTTCTCTAGACTACCGGTCTGTATTTTGTTGTCTTTTAGTATTGGTATAGAATATTTTCTGACACTCTAGGTTCCTGGTCCACGTACCACGCATATGACTACCCCAGGTATAGTACTGCGGTGCCACCGGGCAGGAGAAGCCATCAGGGTCCGGCCTGGGTCTACGTGGGAAGGTCCTCTCCATGGATCTAAAGCTGTAGAAAGAAAATAAAAATAAGGAACTAGAATGACTCCTTGTTGTGTGTGTGTGTGTGCGTTCATGCCCCTCCCTACCTTCACGCTATGCTCAAACCCTACACCCGAGCATTCTGTTCTGCCACCTCTGGTCTCTTGGCCCTCCCACCCCTACCGGAGTGCAGCTCCCGCTCAGCCCAGTCCAAGCTCGTCTCTGTCCTGGCACTCCAATGGTGGAACCAGCTTCCCCCTGAAGCTAGGACTACAGAGTCCCTGCCCATCTTCCGAACACATCTGAAACCCTACCTCTTCAAACTGTATCTTAAATAATCATCCTCCTCACCTCAACCCCCCCCCCCCCCCCCCACCACCACCACACTCTACTGACAGCTACGTTATAGAATAAAACATTACTTTCTATGCCTGTGATATGTGGTTGTCCCACCTAGCTATCTTAAGATGAATGCACTAACTGAGCGTCTCTAATTGACTCAAATGTAAATGTGAAATGTGTGTGTGCTCGCTTGTTTTTTTTTTCCACCAACATTTTTGTTGACCTTTTGTGTGCTGAATTTCGTCGATTTTTCGTCAATGTCCAGTCCATGTTCGCTTGCTTGAGCTGCACAATTGAGGACGTAGATAGGTTAGTAATACAGCTGAGAGGATAGCCCACATCAATTACATATAATTGCCACAAATAAATATGAGTCTGTGAGAAATATTAAATGATGTACCATGCTGTGGATAGTTTCAATTGCCACTTGAAATAAATCAATAAGGAATTGATAAATGAACCAAAGAATGGGAAAATGAACAGTACAGTTGTATCACGTCTTGCACTAATGTTCTACAGTAGGCCTACTACAGTCCGTTAACGCACCCAGGCATGCAACTATTGCACCCCTGTGGCACGACGGAGTATCCCTAGGGAGAAGCAGATTATGTGAAGTTGCAAGTGAGCCACCATCCCCAGTCATCAGAGTGATCGTACATATGTATATGCGTTCTGCGTGTTTTATTGATTTATTTCATGACTTTTAAACAGTTATATTTGGATACATTCATTATTTGATATATTACTGTGTGTACTGTATGAGTCCCATCACACTATGGACGTCTTGTTCTATTCACGTTCAAGGCCTTGCAGCGTCAGTTTATCCTTGAACAGACAAATGGAAATGGTTGGATTGCTGAGGCAATCAGAATAACAATACAATAAGATGTTTTGCTTATAGCACGTAATACATCACATGACTTCTCCATTTCTATAAGCCTTTACACTTTTACGGTATCACCTGGGCTACAATTGATTTATGTTACATTATATATTACACTATATTACATATAAACCATGGTGGATAGACTAACCACGGACCGTTTTAAGGATTATTCAACCAGTGACGTTTGCCCATGACCTTAGCTCACTCGCTCCTAATAGTATAAGTGTGTCTCAGTCCACTTCAATACATATAGTCTTCATGCACCATTTTAATAGTATGACTTTGGAAGTCATATTTTTTTTACTTTAAACGTTAGCGGTACCAATATAATCAGCTTTCCTGACTTGTGCGTAATTACTTTCCGTTCATTGACAGACTTATAATTTGCAATATTTCTTAGTTGTTGAACAAGCATGAGTGACAATCATCAAAATTATACAAATAAACTGATAAATTATAATTACTTGGAGGTCTGATGTGATTATATTTGGAGCAGTACAGGCCTAGGCCATTTACCTCGTTCGGAATAGTTGCTCCGTTGTTCACTATCAGGCTGCGGGAGTCCTGTGCGCTCCAACCCGATTTGGGGTAGTCTGCGCCCTTGGCATTATTCTTCTGTGGAGTCGCATTCATCGGACTGCATGACTTTAGGAACATGAAATCGCTCTTAGATGATTCCGGGGTCAGACACATCTTGTAGCAGTATGGCTGAGAAAGGGGGCCGTTGCCATTTGCCTCAACGCAGTTCGTGGATCCTTTGGTGCCTGTGGTTATCTGCACGTTCAAGTTGGACTTCTTGAACACATCAGTGGTAGATTCCTCTGATCGGAACCCGCAGCATGCACTCAGAGAGACGTTATACCTCCGAATGGAATGTCTGTCCCTGTATCCCTTTATCGCCGCCAGGACGATAATAGCCACCAGAAACGTGAACGAGATAACGCCCAGAGACACTATTAAGTACAGCGTGAGGTTCGAGCGGTACTGGGGGCTCAGTGTGAGGTCGCCGAAATCAGGCAGCGATTCTGGCACGTTGTCAACAACTGACAGGATGATGGAAACTGTGGCCGAAAGGGGTGGCTGACCGTTGTCCTTGACCAGAATGACCAGCATTTGCCTTATGGGGTCTTTTTCCACAAATCGGCGAATTGTCCTGATTTCGCCCGTGTACAGAGCGACGCTAAACAGGCTCGGGTCGTTTGCCTGGAGCACCTGGTAGAACAGACGCGAGTTTTGACCTGCGTCTGCGTCCATCGCAGTGATTTTTGCCACAAGATAGCCAGCATCAACTGACCTGGGCACCACTTCAGTCGCCGCGGTGCCGTTTTGGGGTAGAGGTGCTACTATGACTGGTGCATTGTCATTTTGGTCTAAAATAAAGACATTTACGGTAACATTGGTTCTCAGGGGTGGAAACCCGGCATCTTGTGCTTGGACTAAAATCTGAAAGTTTCTTAGCTGCTCATGGTCAAAAGAACGCAATGCGTAAATATTCCCGTTGTCTGAGTTTATGGAGACGTAGGTGGACACGGACATCCCATGTATATCACCTTCCAGAATAGAGTAAGAGAGATAGGCATTTTGGTCAGAATCTGGATCCAGGGCAGTAACCGAGCAAATTGAGGCTCCTGGTGCGTTATTCTCTGTCAAATAGACGGTGTATGACGGCTGCTTGAATCGGGGTGTGTTGTCGTTCATGTCTGACACTTGAACCAAAATAGTTTTCCTTGTGAACAAGGGAGGTGCGCCCATATCTCTTGCTGTGAGAGTGATGTTGTACTCTGGCACCGTCTCTCTGTCCAAAAAATCACAAGTAACCAAAGTGTAATAGTTCTTAAAAGAGGAGTGGAGCTGGAAGGGGACATGATGTGGAATTTCACAGTCAACATTTCCATTTTCACCTGAGTCTTTGTCCATGACGCTGATGACAGCTATCACAGTCCCCGGTGGTGCGTCCTCTTGGACAGGTGTGGACACTGATGTCAAGATCACCTCCGGGAGGTTGTCATTCACATCTAAGATATTGACTAGAACTTTACAGTGCACGGCCACTGCCGATGGGCCCTTGTCCTTGGCTTGCACATATATCTCATGCATCCTGGCCTTTTCATAATCTACGACACCTTTCACTCTGATCTCTCCAGTGCGCGAATCCACACTGAAAAGCTCGCGCACTTTTATGGGAGCATGCCCGCTGAAAGAGTATGTGATATCCGCATTAGGACCCTCATCCAAATCCGATGCGTTTAGTTTTATCACAACGGTGCCCTTCGGTGCGTTTTCCACAAGCCTCACTCTGTAGAAAGACTGGTCGAACACGGGCGCGTTGTCATTTGCATCCAGAACTGTTATATTGATTTGCGCTGTCCCGGATCTTTCTGGCGAGCCTCCATCCACGGCCGTCAGCACCACCTGGTGCGTATTCTGCTGCTCTCTGTCCAAGGGGCTCTCCAGGACCAACTCCGCAAACTTACTGCCATCACTACGCGTCTGGATGTCCAGGACAAAATGTTCATTCACACTCAGCAGATACGAGCGGAGCGAGTTGCTTCCAACGTCCAAGTCCTGCGCGCTCTCTAGTGGGAAGCGGGACCCGGGTACCGCCGACTCGGATATATCCAAATTAAACTCACTCCACGGAAAACTGGGTGAGTTATCGTTCACATCTAAAATCTCCACCTCAACCCTGTACAGTTCCAATGGGTTTTCGATTACCACTTGCAAATGGAAAGAGCAAGACAGACTCTGTTCACATAGTTCCTCTCGATCAATTATTTCGTTTACAAATAAAATACCATTTTCTAAATTCACCTCCAAGTATTGCTTTTTTGCGCCTGAAACTATCCTGAACCTGCGCGCAGAGAGTCTCTCGACGTCTAAACCCAAGTCCTCGGCTATGTTTCCAACAAAAGCTCCATGTTCCAGTTCCTCAGGGATTGAATAACGAATCTGAGCCCAAACTAAATCCAGGACACATACGACGAGAGCTAGGCATGTCACCTGCCATATCCCCCCAAGCCGTCTCTTCGCGCCTCGGAGGTCCATCTGAGCGGCGGATTATACTACAAAAAATGCACACTCCATGGGTTTCAGTTAGAAAATCATTACGTTTAAATATATATTATTCTGTAAATAATCATTTTCGAATTGTACTCTTTTATTCTAAATGGAAAAAAGTGAATATAAAGATATAGGCTAATAGCATCCACAACTTGAAGTGGAGCCTTGGAGTTCGCCCCAGCGGAGTGTCTTTGAATGTGTGTGTGAGTGAGAAAAGAAGAGGAGAGAAGAAGGGGTGCGCAGAGGAGGTTGGTGTCTCTGATTAGCATTGTGATGCTCTGGTGTGTGTGTGTGTGTGTGTGCGCGCGCGCGCGTGCGTGCGTGTGTTTATTGGCTCAATCCCAGTATTCCGATAGGGAAAAGCGACATCTGCTCTGATTCCAGTTTGAGCACAAACACCATAGGCTAATCTTTCGCACTAATCAAATGCAGCGACCGTGTTATTTAGCCCAATTTCTACGGGACGGGGGGCTAAAATGATAGGCTATCACAGTTTAGTTGAATTAAACTAATTTATCTCTCTTGAAGGTTATGATACAAAATAGCATGCATGCATGGTTCATGCGACATATCGCATGCTTTAATATTTGAAAAACTGTCTTACCCATTTTGGGGTTACAAATGGTTCATGTTTATTTGATCCTCGGTTTGTCAAATAGATCTACTGCAGTAGCTTCATTCAAAATGACCAATTGCAGAAGAAGAAAGTAATAGGCTAGGCTACAATCAAATCTATTGCATAAACCTTACAACGCACAGGCAAATATTTGAATAAAACCCAAACAATATCTATTTTTAAGAGCAAATAAGTAACATCTCACTAAAATAAACGACCAAATGTATAGTTTAAATAATAAAATAAACAGTTTTCAGTAGTCTATAGGCTAGGCTATTCCAGCTGTGCGTGTGAGTAGAGGATGGGATGGAGCTCAGTGTCTCCTCACCAGTGAGAGGTCATCCTCTCTCGCATCACTCCATCACACGCCTGCTCTAAAAACTCTCCAATCCCCTTGTTTTAAATAAGATGAAAACACAATCTGTCTACCGGAATGAAACCACAGCAGATGGCGAGGTTTTCCGTGGGCTCGTGCTCTTTTTAATTAATGGAGTGGGGATTAGAGGGAAGTGTTCCGGGATCATTAGCGAACAGAAGAATTAAGATGTTTTGTGAGAAATAAACCCGGGGCTATCCGTGGGACGCACAGCGGTTTTCGCTGGTGCAGTTGCATTGACCTGTTTTCCACATGCCTTAAGTGCATGTTTAACGTCATTTACCCAGAGCGGAAACAGAATTTAACTGCTACGCGGCGGTTGGTATCGTGACAAACACATTTACGGATAAAAAGACAAAGGGATTACCACACGCACGCACACGCACACACACACCATTATAAAACGAATACTAAAAGTAAAGTAGGGTATCTAGCAATACATCTGGTCTTGGTCTTAATTACAGCAAATCTGTAAAGCTGCAGATGTGGTAAATACAGTAAACGGTATTTTAGATGTGTTTACCATCAGTGTTAGACCTAATCCTTTATTTTCTAAATCCTCCAGTATAAATCCAAGGATGTATGTTAGATTAAGATATAGGCCTACCTACACTAATGGTCCACCAATATCATGAAACGCACACGATTTTTATTAATCGAATATTTTATATTTATGTATTTTCTCAAAAACGCTTCCAACGATTTGCTGTCTGGTAGTGTGTTACGTGCTAGGAGATTACAAGTGATCATGATAAATGCGTGGGGGGAAAAGATCGTCTCGGCGCCATCTGGTGTATCAGTCAAAAAGCAGTATACCTTTGATGAAGGCGGTGGCGCTCAGAGGAATTTACAGGAGAGGATGCAAGCGTAGGATATTTCGTTAGGGAGCCTGTGAAGGCCAGTAGAGGGAGACATATACTTTAGATTAGCGTCATTGGTCTAAGTCAATGGGAGGCTCGCTCTCGCTCTCAGGGTGCAGAGATGGAGCAGGGTGCCACAGACAGGGAATGTCAGGAATCCCAAAGGAATGTGGGCACTACCCTCACCCTCACCATCTCTCGCTCTCTCTCTCTCTCTCACACACACACACACACACACACACACACACACACACACACACACACACACACACACACACATGAACAACACACATGTCCAAACATTTATGGGATAAGAGATACAGGTAGATCTACACCAACTGTCAATCAAATGTATACCTATACAAATGTCTCTTATTGAGATGTGCCTGACATAATGACAGTGGGCAAACAGAGCGATCGACTGCAGGTCCCTATCTTTTTACATTCATCCTATGCTGTCATGCCAAGCGACTGTGGCTGATGGGAAGAAGTCTGAAAAGTGAATAACTTAAAGGAGAGCCAATGTTAAGGAGAGAGGGAGAGGCAGGGGGGGAAGAGAAGGACAGTGGGTGATGGCAACAAGAGTGGGGAAGATATAGACCAAAGAGAAAGATTATAGGAAGGAGAGAGTGAATGAAAGGAGGGGAAAGAGGGTATGGGCAGCCACAGCACCTGTTAATCAGCTGCGTAAACCGTAGGATTCCCACAGAAAAAGGAAAGATACTGTATGGGTTTAAGCACAAACAAGGAGTGTTTGAAACTAGGCAGGTAATACAGAGACGTGTATCGCACCAGATGAATGTGTGTGTGTGTGACATACTTCTAAAGGACTGGCATGTCCTGTACGGACTGGCGTGACTTGCAGCACTACAGTAGTTTTGGATGGTAGGCTACATGATGTGCAGTTCCACTACGTCCCTCATAGTGGCAGCACTGATGCCTACATCAGACTTTCCTGGCTGTCAGCATTGACTGTTTATTAGCTCATGTTAATACAACTTCCTGGCACTGCAATGCAACTACAGTGTAATGACTATGTACTCTTTGACACTATTATATTCACATGAACACTGTTCAAGGCCACAGATTATTATCCAAGGCCACATTCTCACCTGTCACCTGGTGTCCTCTCCCCTATTGCAGTGTGCATGTTTCCGCCTCACTTTCTACCCTCAGCTGGGAATTATGAAATGTTGATTGAATAACACCCCCAGAAGCCTATGTTTGTGTGAAAAATGGGAATTGTGAAATATTACTTGAATAACACCCATGGTGCATAGGAGGACAATGCTCTATCTATGTACATGGAAGAAGTCTGAAAGTCCTGTTTTCAAACAAGGGCTACATCTCAACTCTGTTTTGTTTTTTTTGACCCAAAAGCTCAACTATCATCCTTCACAACTAGGCTGATATATCAACTGTGTTTACACAGCTATAACATAGTGATTAGGCCTACACATGCTGTAGTTGGACACAACAGTGAATAAATTACAGGATGCATTAAAGACCTTGTATTTTCTTTTATATGCCCATATTGTATTCCGTCTATCCTTCTTCATTCCACTCCTTTAATCTCATCCATCCTGTCAACCCATCTTCCCTTTTCCTTGTTCTATTTTGAGCTCATTCCTGGTAAGAATATCTGCTGTGAGAACCTAGACATTACCTTTGACACAAATTCAATTCACGTTTTGTGAATATATCCTGAAAAAACTATGGTGAGTGTGTGTGTGTTGGGGACAGGAGTTTACAGAGCCTTCCTGGAGAGAGGGATGAGTGCTTACCCAGTTTGAGGGATCATAAACAACATACTGCTCAGAGCCAATGAAAGAATGGGGGAGGGAGAGCAAGATGAAATGTGACCTTGGCATGCTGAGTGTGTGTGTGTGTGTGTGTGTGTGTTTGAGTGTGTGTTCCTCTAAAGTACTGACTGTTATGTACCTGTGAAATCGATTTAACCTGGTCGACCTTAGATACCGAAAATATACACGCAGTCATTATAACTTTCGTACAGTGTCTTTTGTTGCACATTACCTCAGGTGGTTGTGTTGAACTGCCACATTGTGTAATGACCAGCTGTCAACATCTATGTAAGACTCAGTCATTCTTCTAATACATCATGCTGTGTATATAAGAGGTGAGTGTTATTTATATGTACCAATCAATCACTCATTCTACTTTTTTTCAATATTATATACCGCTAAACCGCTCCAAGTGGGATCATTTTCTATGTTAGGCTTGTTTCTGGGGAAATCTGAAACTTTTTGCATCGACTATACACCACCATTTCTTTCTCATTCATCCCTTTTACTATACGCTATCTCTGTGTGTCAGTCTGTGTTGCTATGTTCATTGTGTGTGTTGGCCTATAAAAACATCTCTTCTACCAAAGATCACAGCCCTGGCAAGAAAACATCCCAACACAGTCCAGCAACACAACTCCCAGAGCACAGTACAACCCTAGAGGCCAACCCCACAGCAGAAGAGTATGGTACTATTTCCCAGTAGACCAAACCCACACCACCTCCTGAACACACAGGGCAACCTTCTGCAACAACACAGGCCTTCAACACAATCCCAGAGCACGGTGCAGTTTCCACTGCTCCACAGCCCAGCAGCACTGCACTACTTCCTCTACTGGGCGGGTGCCAGCGGCCCTTAGCCAATCACGATGTGGCTCTAATAAGATATGACTGACAGGAGGCCTCTTTATGCCAAGACCCAACAGGGTCAGGGAATTCAAGCTGGATAGACGTCCCTGTCTGAATGTTAAACACATTTTCCACAAAGCTAAAAGAAACTCTACCATTTATTAGCAATTGGTGCATCTTTTCCGTCTCCTTTTCGTTTGAAGTCACTCCAACAGATAAATAGCAAAAAGCAAGTCAAATCTTTCCATTACATTGAGTTGTGAACTTGTAATAGGTTGGTTTAGATCAGTCCAGCTTATTTCTCTTGTCATGGTCATACAGAGGCAAACGCACGATTCCGCACTTTGATTTCATAACATCTCCTACCAGGGGGTTTAAATTCTCTCGCAATAACCAATTTATCCTTCATCTACTGCTGCTCCCCTAGCCCAGGAGTGCCAGAGTGTGTGTGTGTGAGTGAATGTGAGTGTGTGATTCAACCAGTTAGAATTATTCAATCAGTCAGAATGAAAGAGTTGGTCAAGCCAATAAATAGATGTATTTAAGCACAAGCAAGGAGTGTTTGAAACTAGGCAGGTAATACAGATTCGTATCGCACCAGATTAATCAGGAAAATTAAGTCCATCTCTTTCAGCCCAATGTCTCCCGTCTCCTTATACCTCATTATCTCTATCTCACTTGTTCAGCTCACCCTTTCACTCGCTGCTGCTAATCTATTCCAGAGGAAAGGCTACCATGGAAAACGCATAACAAGTGCACATACTTCTCCTCTTGCCAAGAGCGAAATAACACCAAGAAGGGAAAATGAGAGTGGGGGACAGACAGAAAGGGTGGAAGAGAGAGATATTGTTTATTCTAACTCAAAGTGAGATCTTTTGTTGTGGTGGGACCTGTCTTATATTAGACGTCTGAACTCCCTTCAAAGTCTGGAAAGACAGAGGGTGAGCCAAGACCAACTGCTTGTGCGCGTGTCTGAGACAGAGAGAGAGAGAAAGAGGGAGGGGGGGGGCACTGATATACTGAGCATGCTGATATACACTGAGTGTAGAAAACATTAGGAACAACTTCTTAATATTGAGTTGCACCCCTTTTGCTCTCAGAACAGCCTCAATTTGCCGGGGCATAGATTCTACAAGGTGTTGAACGCATTCCACAGGAATGCTGGCCCATGTTGACTCCAATTCTTCCCACAGTTGTGTCAAGCTGGCTGGATGTCCTTTGGGTGTTGGACCATTCTTGATACACACAGGAAACTGTTGACCGTGAAAAACCCAGCAGCGTTGCAGTTCTTGACACACTCAATCTGGTGTGCCTGGCACCTACATACCCCGTTCAAAGGCACTTAAATATTTTGTCTTGCCCATTCACCTTCTGAATGGCACATATATACAATCCATGTCTCAATTGTCTCAATATTTTAAAATCCTTCTTTAACCTGTCTCCTCCCCTTCATCTACACTGAATGAAGTGGATTTAACAGGTGACATCAATTAGGGATCATAGCTTTTACCTGGAGTCACCTGGTCAGTGTATGTCATGGAAATGTTTTGTACACTCAGTGTAGATGGATAATGAACATATGCGGCTACTGAGATGGACATCTTACAAGATACCAACAGACACAAGCAAAATATAAAACTAGTACAAGAAAGATACTACTCAGTCTGACATATATGCATCATGTACATTAGTCTAAGGTAACACAGTGGACAAAACCAATAACAATGGCTTACACACTGTAACAGAAAAAAAATAGTATTCATCTTTCTTTGCACCGTGGAGATGAAGCTTGTTTAAAATGGGTCCAGTTTTCCATTGTTTTCTTTCTTCCGTATTTCAACATTTCAGAAATAACATTGTCTGGGGTGTGGCACCTCTACTGAATAGACAAAGAGACAGACAAAGAGAGGGCGAGACAAGAGAAACAAGTATAATTTGTTTGTCGAGACAAAAGGTTATACAATCACAGTACAGGTGTCGGGTAAAGCATGGACAGCCCAAATGAGAGAAGACAGAAAGTGTGTTGGTGGTGCCAGGCTCAAAACTATGAATAGGGTCAGCCCGACCCAGACCCAGCTAGGCCAAGCAGCCTCATATGGAACTTGTTAACAAGACCATGAGTCTCTCACAGCACTCTTACGTTGCTGCACTTAGTTCATTGGCACATTTTGGCTAGTGGTGATGGTGACTAGTGGTGATGGTAGCTAGTGGTGATGGTGGCTAGTGGTCATGGAGGCTAGTGGTGATGGAGGCTAGTGGTGATGGTGCCTAGTGGTGATGGTGGCTAGTGGTGATAGCGGCTAGTGGTGATAGAGGCTAGTGGTGATGGAGGCTAGTGGTGATAGAGGCTAGTGGAGATGGTAGCTAGTGGTGATGAAGGCTAGTGGTGATGGTGGCTAGTGGTGATGGAGGCTAGTGGTGATGGTGGCTAGTGGAGATGGTGGCTAGTGGTGATCGAGGCTAGTGGCGATGGAGGCTAGTGATGATGGAGGCTAGTGGTGATAGAGACTAGTGGTAATGGAGGCTAGTGGTGATGGTGTCTAGTGGTGATGGAGGCTAGTGGTGATAGAGGCCAGTGGTGATGGAGGCTAGTGGTGATGGAGGCTAGTGGTGATGGTGGCTAGTGGTGATGGAGGCTGGTGGTGATGGTGGCTAGTGTGATAGTGGCTGGTGGTGATGAAGGCTAGTGGTGAATAGTGGTAATGAAGGCTAGTGGTGGCTAGCTGTGATGGAGGCTAGTGGTGATGAAGGCTATTGGTGATGGAGGCTAGTGGTGATGAAGGATAGTGGTGGCTAGTGGTGATGGATGCTAGTGGTGGCTAGTTGTGGTAGATTCTTGTGGTGATGGAGGCTAGTGGTGATGGAGGCTAGTGGTGATGAAGGATAGTGGTGATGGAGGCTAGTGGTGATGAAGGATAGTGGTGATGGAGGCAAGTGGTGATGGTGGCTAGTGGTGATGGAGACCAGTGGTGATGGAGGCAAGTGGTGATGGTGGCTAGTGGTGGCTAGTGGTGATGAAGGCTAGTGGTGGCTAGTGGTGATGAATGTTAGTGGTAATGGAGGCTACTGGTGTTGAAGGCTAGTGGTGATGGAGGCTAGTGGTGATGAAGTCTAATGTGATGAAGACTAGTGGTGATGAAGAATAGTTGTGGTGGCTAGTGGTGGTGGTGGCTATCGGTGGTGGTGGCTAGTGGTGATGGAGGCTAGTGGTAATGGAGGCTAGTGGTAATGGAGGCTAGTGGTGATGGAGGATAGTGGTGATGGAGGCTAATGGTGATGAAGGCTAATGGTGATGAAGGCTAGTGGGGATGGAGACTCGTGGTGATGAAGGCTAGTGGTGATGGAGGCTAGTGATGATGGAGGCTAGTGGTGATGAAGGCTACTGATGATGAAGGCTAGTGGTGATGGAGGCTAGTGGTGATGGAGGCTAGTGGTGAGGGAGGCTGTTGGTAATGGAGGCTAATGGTGATGAAGGCTAATGGTGATGAAGGCTCCTGGTGGCTAGTGGTGGTGGTGGCTAGTGGTGATAGAGCCTAGTGGTGGTAGAGGCTAGTGGTGATGGAAGCTAGTGGTGATGGAGGCTAGTGGTGATGAAGGCTAGTGGTGATGAAGGCCAGTGGTGTTGGACGATCATGGTGATGGCTAGTGGTGATAGAGGCTAGTGGTGATGGAGGCTAGTGGTGATGGAGGCTAGTGATGATAGAGGCTAGTGGTGATGAAGGCTACTGATGATGAAGGCTAGTTGTGATGGAGGCTAGTGGTCATGGAGGCTAGTGGTGAGGGAGGCTGGTGGTAATGGAGGCTAATGGTGATGAAGGCAAATGGTATGAAGGCTCCTGGTGGCTAGTGGTGGTGGTGGCTAGTGGTGATAGAGCCTAGTGGTGGTAGAGGCTAGTGGTGATGGAAGCTAGTGGTGATGGAGGCTAGTGGTGATGAAGGCTAGTGGTGATGAAGGCCAGTGGTGTTGGACGATCATGGTGATGAAGGCTAGTGGTGATAGGGGATAGTGGTGATGGAGGTTAGTGGTGGCTAGTGGTGATGAAGGCTAGTGGTGGCTAGTGGTGATGAAGGCTAGTGGTGAGTGAGGATAGTGGTAATGGAGGCTAATGGTGATGAAGGCTAATGGTGATGAAGGCTCCTGGTGGCTAGTGGTGGTGGTGGCTAGTGGTGATAGAGCCTAGTGGTGGTAGAGGCTAGTGGTGATGGAGGCTAGTGGTGATGAAGGCTAGTGGTGATGAAGGCCAGTGGTGTTGGACGCTCGTGGTGATGAAGGCTAGTGGTGATAGAGGCTAGTGGTGATGGAGGCTAGTGTTGGCTAGTGGTGATGAAGGCTAGTGGTGATGAAGGCTAGTGGTGGCTAGTGGTGATGAAGGCTATTGGTTACTAGCTGTGATGGAGGCTAGGGGTGATGAAGATTGGTGGTGATGGTGGCTAGTGGTGATGAAGGCTAGTGGTGGCTAGTGGTGATAAAGAATAGTGGTGGCGGAGGCTAGTGGTAATGGAGGCTAGTGGTGATGGAGGCTAGTGGTGATGAAGGCTACTGATGATGAAGGCTAGTGGTGATGGAGGCTAGTGGTGATGAAGAATAGTGGTGGTGACTAGTGGTGGTGGTTGCTATCGGTGGTGGTGGCTAATGGTGATGGAGGCTAGTGGTGATGAAGGCTAGTGGTGATGGAGGCTAGTGGTGATGGAGGCTAGTGGTGATGGAGGATAGTGGTAATGGAGGCTAATGGTGATGAAGGCTAACGGTGATGAAGGATAGTGGTGATGGAGACTCGTGGTGATGAAGGCTAGTGGTGATCGAGGCTAGTGATGATGGAGGCTAATGGTGGTTTGTGGTAATGAAGGCTAGTGGTGATGGAGGCTAGTGGTGAAAAAGGCTAGTGGTGATGGAGGCTAGTGGTGATGAAGGCTACTGATGATGAAGGCTAGTGGTGATGGAGGCTAGTGGTGATGGAGGCTAGTGGTGATGGAGGATAGTGGTAATGCAGGCTAATGGTGATGAAGGCTAGCGGTGATGAAGGCTAGTGGTGATGGAGACTTGTGGTGATGAAGACTAGTGGTGATGGAGGCTAGTGATGATAGAGGCTAATGGTGGCTCGTGGTGATGTAGGCTAGTGGTGGCTAGTGGTGATGGAGACTAGTGGTGGTGGTGGCTAGTGGTTGCTAGTGGTGATGAAGGCTAGTGTTGGCTAGTGGTGATGAAGGCTAGTGGTGGCTAGCTGTGATGGAGACTATTGGTGATGAAGGCTAGTGGTGGCAAGTGGTGATGAAAGCTCCTGGTGGCTAGTGGTGGTGGTGACTAGTGGTGATAGAGCCTAGTGGTGTTAGAGGCCAGTGGTGTTGGAAGCTCGTGGTGATGAAGGCTAGTGGTGATAGAGGCTAGTGGTGATGGAGGCTAGTGGTGGCTAGTGGTGATGAAGGCTAGTGGTGGCTAGTGGTGATGAAGACTAGTGGTGAATAGTGGTGATGAAGGCTAGTGGTGGCTAGTGGTGATGAAGGCAATTGGTTGCTAGCTATGATTGAGGCTAGGGGTGATGAAGGCTGGTGGTGATGGAGGCTAGTGGTGATAAAGGCTAGTGGTGGCTAGTGGCGATAAAGAAAAGTGGTGGCGGAGGCTAGTGGTAATGGAGGCTAGTGGTGATGGAGGCTAGTGGTGATGAAGGCTAGTGGTGATAAAGGCTAGTGGTGATGAAGGCAACTGATAATAAAGGCTAGTGGTGATGGAGGCTAGTGGTGATGGAGGCTAGTGGTGATGAAAAATAGTGGTGGTGGCTAGTGGCGGTGGTGGCTATCGGTGGTGGTGGTTTGTGGTGATGGAGGCTAGTGGTAATGGAGGCTAGTGGTAATGGAGGCTAGTGGTGATGGAGGATAGTGGTGATGGAGGATAGTGGTAATAGAGGCTAATGGTGATGAAGGCTAATGGTGATGAAGGCTAGTGGTGATGGAGGCTCGTTGTGATGAAGGCTAGTGGTGATGGAGGGT
Source organism: Oncorhynchus mykiss (assembly GCF_057628025.1). Lineage (NCBI taxonomy): Eukaryota > Metazoa > Chordata > Actinopteri > Salmoniformes > Salmonidae > Oncorhynchus > Oncorhynchus mykiss. Next base: position 42,328,462 of record NC_143031.1, on the reverse strand, counting down.
AGTGATGAAGGAGGCTAATGGTGGCTCGTGGTGATGAAGGCTAGTGGTGGCTAGTGGTGATGGAGACTAGTGGTGGTGGTGGCTAGTGGTGGCTAGTGGTGATGAAGGCTAGTGGTGGCTAGTGGTGATGAAGACTAGTGGTGGCTAGCTGTGATGGAGGCTGGTGGTGATGAAGGCTAGTGGTGGCTAATGGTGATGGAGACTATTGGTGATGAAGGCTAGTGGTGATGAAGGCTAGTGGTGGCTAGCTGTGATGGAGGCTGGTGGTGATGAAGGCTAGTGGTGGCTAGTGGTGATGAAAGCTCCTGGTGGCTAGTGGTGGTGGTGGCTAGTGGTGATAGAGCCTAGTGGTGTTAGAGGCTAGTGGTGATGGAAGCTAGTGGTGATGGAGGCTAGTGGTGATGAAGGCTAGTGGTGATGAAGGCCAGTGGTGTTGGAAGCTCGTGGTGATGAAGGCTAGTGGTGATAGAGGCTAGTGGTGATGGAGGCTAGTGGTGGCTAGTGGTGATGAAGGCTAGTGGTGGCTAGTGGTGATGAAGACTAGTGGTGAATAGTGGTGATGAAGGTTAGTGGTGGCTAGTGGTGATGAAGGCAATTGGTTGCTAGCTGTGATTGAGGATAGGGGTGATGAAGGCTGGTGGTGATGGAGGCTAGTGGTGGCTAGTGGCGATAAAGAATAGTGGTGGCGGAGGCTAGTGGTAATGCAGGCTAGTGGTGATGGAGGCTAGTGGTGATAAAGGCTAGTGGTGATGAAGGCTAGTGGTGATGAAGAATAGTGGTGGTGGCTAGTGGCGGTGGTGGCTATCGGTGGTGGTGGCTTGTGGTGATGGAGGCTAGTGGTAATGGAGGCTAGTGGTAATGGAGGCTAGTGGTGATGGAGGATAGTGGTGATGAAGGCTAATGGTGATGGAGGCTAGTGATGATGGAGGCTAATGGTGGTTCGTGGTAATGAAGGCTAGTGGTGATGGAGGCTAGTGGTGAAAAAGGCTAGTGGTGATGGAGGCTAGTGGTGATGAAGGCTACTGATGATGAAGGCTAGTGGTGCTGGAGGCTAGTGGTGATGGAGGCTAGTGGTGATGGAGGATAGTGGTAATGCATGCTAATGGTGATGAAGGCTAGCGGTGATGAAGGCTAGTGGTGATGGAGACTCGTGGTGATGAAGGCTAGTGGTGATGGAGGCTAGTGATGATGGAGGCTAATGGTGGCTCGTGGTGATGTAGGCTAGTGGTGGCTAGTGGTGATGGAGACTAGTGGTGGTGGTGGCTAGTGGTTGCTAGTGGTGATGAAGGCTAGTGGTGGCTAGTGGTGATGAAGGCTAGTGGTGGCTAGCTGTGATGGAGACTATTGGTGATGAAGGCTAGTGGTGATGAAGGCTAGTGGTGGCTAGCTGTGATGGAGGCTGGTGGTGATGAAGGCTAGTGGTGGCAAGTGGTGATGAAAGCTCCTGGTGGCTAGTGGTGGTGGTGACTAGTGGTGATAGAGCCTAGTGGTGTTAGAGGCCAGTGGTGTTGGAAGCTCGTGGTGATGAAGGCTAGTGGTGATAGAGGCTAGTGGTGATGGAGGCTAGTGGTGGCTAGTGGTGATGAAGGCTAGTGGTGGCTAGTGGTGATGAAGACTAGTGGTGAATAGTGGTGATGAAGGCTAGTGGTGGCTAGTGGTGATGAAGGCAATTGGTTGCTAGCTGCGATTGAGACTAGGGGTGATGAAGGCTGGTGGTGATGGAGGATAGTGGTGATGGAGGATAGTGGTAATGGAGGCTAATGGTGATGAAGGCTAATGGTGATGAAGGCTAGTGGTGATGGAGGCTCGTTGTGATGAAGGCTAGTGGTGATGGAGGGTAGTGGTGGCTAGTGGTGATGGAGACTAGTGGTGGTGGTGGCTAGTGGTGGCTAGTGGTGATGAAGGCTAGTGGTGGCTAGTGGTGATGAAGACTAGTGGTGGCTAGTGGTGATGAAGACTAGTGGTGAATAGTGGTGATGAAGGCTAGTGGTGGCTAGTGGTGATGAAGGCTAGTGGTGGCTAGTGGCGATAAAGAATAGTGGCGGCGGAGGCTAGTGGTAATGGAGGCTAGTGGTGATGGAGGCTAGTGGTGATAAAGGCTAGTGGTGATAAAGGCTAGTGGTGATGAAGGCTACTGATGATAAAGGCTAGTGGTGATGAAGGCTAGTGGTGATGGAGGCTAGTGGTGATGAAAAATAGTTGTGGTGGCTAGTGGCGGTGGTGGCTATCGGTGGTGGTGGCTTGTGGTGATGGAGGCTAGTGGTAATGGAGGCTAGTGGTAATAGAGGCTAATGGTGATGGAGGATAGTGGTGATGGAGGCTAATGGAGATGAAGGCTAATGGTGATGAAGGCTAGTGGTGATGGAGACTCGAGGTGATGAAGACTAGTGGTGATGGAGGCTAGTGATGATGGAGGCTAATGATGTTTCATGGTGATGAAGGCTAGTGGTGATGAAGGCTAGTGGTGAAAAAGGCTAGTGGTGATGGAGGCTAGTGGTGATGAAGGCTTTTGGTGATGAAGGCTAGTGGTGATGGAGGCCAGTGGTGATGGAGACTCGAGGTGATGAAGACTAGTGGTGATGGAGGCTAGTGATGATGGAGGCTAATGGTGTTTCATGGTGATGAAGGCTAGTAGTAATGGAGGCTAATGGTGATGAAGGCTAATGGTGATGAAGGCTAGTGGTGTTGGAGGCTCGTTGTGATGAAGGCTAGTGGTGATGGAGGGTAGTGATGAAGGAGGCTAATGGTGGCTCGTGGTGATGAAGGCTAGTGGTGATGGAGACTAGTGGTGGTGGTGGCTAGTGGTGGCTAGTGGTGATGAAGGCTAGTGGTGGCTAGTGGTGATGAAGACTAGTGGTGGCTAGCTGTGATGGAGGCTGGTGGTGATGAAGGCTAGTGGTGGCTAGTGGTGATGGAGACTATTGGTGATGAAGGCTAGTGGTGATGAAGGCTAGTGGTGGCTAGCTGTGATGGAGGCTGGTGGTGATGAAGGCTAGTGGTGGATGGTGGTGATGAAAGCTCCTGGTGGCTAGTGGTGGTGGTGGCTAGTGGTGATAGAGCCTAGTGGTGTTAGAGGCTAGTGGTGATGGAAGCTAGTGGTGATGGACGCTCGTGGTGATGAAGGCTAGTGGTGATAGAGGCTAGTGGTGATGGAGGCTAGTGTTGGCTAGTGGTGATGAAGGCTAGTGGTGATGAAGGCTAGTGGTGGCTAGTGGTGATGAAGGCTATTGGTTGCTAGCTGTGATGGAGGCTAGGGGTGATGAAGATTGGTGGTGATGGTGGCTAGTGGTGATGAAGGCTAGTGGTGGCTAGTGGTGATAAAGAATAGTGGTGGCGGAGGCTAGTGGTAATGGAGGCTAGTGGTGATGGAGGCTAGTGGTGATGAAGGCTACTGATGATGAAGGCTAGTGGTGACGGAGGCTAGTGGTGATGAAGAATAGTGGTGGTGACTAGTGGTGGTGGTTGCTATCGGTGGTGGTGGCTAATGGTGATGGAGGCTAGTGGTAATGGAGGCTAGTGGTAATGGAGGCTAGTGGTGATGGAGGATAGTGGTGATGGAGGCTAGTGGTGATGAAGGCTAGTGGTGATGAAGGCTAGTGGTGATGGAGGCTAGTGGTGATGGAGGCTAGTGGTGATGGAGGATAGTGGTAATGGAGGCTAATGGTGATGAAGGCTAACGGTGATGAAGGATAGTGGTGATGGAGACTCGTGGTGATGAAGGCTAATGGTGATCGAGGCTAGTGATGATGGAGGCTAATGGTGGTTTGTGGTAATGAAGGCTAGTGGTGATGGAGGCTAGTGGTGAAAAAGGCTAGTGGTGATGAAGGCTACTGATGATGAAGGCTAGTGGTGATGGAGGCTAGTGGTGATGGAGGCTAGTGGTGATGGAGGATAGTGGTAATGCAGGCTAATGGTGATGAAGGCTAGCGGTGATGAAGGCTAGTGGTGATGAAGGCCAGTGGTGTTGGAAGCTCGTGGTGATGGAGGCTAGTGGTGATGGAGGATAGTGGTAATGGAGGCTAGTGGTGATGGAGGCTAGTGGTGAAAAAGGCTAGTGGTGATGGAGGCTAGTGGTGATGAAGGCTACTGATGATGAAGGCTAGTGGTGATGGAGGCTAGTGGTGATGGAGGCTAGTGGTGATGGAGGATAGTGGTAATGCAGGCTAATGGTGATGAAGGCTAGCGGTGATGAAGGCTAGTGGTGATGAAGGCCAGTGGTGTTGGAAGCTCGTGGTGATGGAGGCTAGTGGTGATGGAGGATAGTGGTAATGGAGGCTAGTGGTGATGGAGGCTAGTGGTGATGGAGGCTAGTGGTGATGAAAGCTAATGGTGACGAAGGCTAGTGGTGATGAAGGCTAGTGGTGATGAAGGCTAGTGGTTATGGAGGCTAGTGATGATGGAGGCTAATGGTGGTTTGTGGTAATGAAGGCTAGTGGTGATGAAGGCTACTGATGATGAAGGCTAGTGGTGATGGAGGCTAGTGGTGATGGAGGATAGTGGTAATGGAGGCTAGTGGTGATGGAGGCTAGTGATGATGGAGGCTAATGGTGGCTCGTGGTGATGTAGGCTAGTGGTGGCTAGTGGTGATGGAGACTAGTGGTGGTGGTGGTTAGTGGTGGCTAGTGGTGATGAAGGCTAGTGTTGGCTAGTGGTGATGAAGGCTAGTGGTGGCTAGCTGTGATGGAGGCTGGTGTTGATGAAGGCTAGTGGTGACGGAGGCTAGTGTTGATGAAGAATAGTAGTGGTGGCTAGTGGTGGTGGTGGCTATTGGTGGTGGTGGCTAGTGGTGATGGAGGCTAGTGGTAATGGAGGATAGTGGTGGCTAGCTGTGATGGAGGCTGGTGGTGATGAAGGCTAGTGGTGATGGAGGCTAGTGGTGATGAAGAATAGTGGTGGTGGCTAGTGGTGATGGAGGCTAGTGGTAATGGAGGCTAGTGGTAATGGAGGCTAGTGGTGATGGACGATAGTGTTGATGGAGGCTAGTGGTGATGGAGGCTAGTGGTGATGAAGGCTACTGATGATGAAGGCTAGTGGTGATGGAGGCTAGTGGTGATGAAGAATAGTGGTGGTGGCTAGTGTTGGTGGTGGCTATCGGTGGTGGTGGCTAGTGGTGATGGAGGCTAGTGGTAATGGAGGCTAGTGGGAATGGAGGCTAGTGGTGATGGAGGATAGTGGTGATGGAGGCTAGTGGTGATGAAGGCTAATGGTGATGAAGGCTAATGGTGATGAAGGCTAATGGTGATGAAGGCTAGTGGTGATGAAGGCTAGTGGTGATGGAGGCTAGTGATGATGGAGGCTAATGGTGGTTCGTGGTAATGAAGGCTAGTGGTGATGGAGGCTAGTGGTGAAAAAGGCTAGTGGTGATAGAGGCTAGTGGTGATGAAGGCTACTGATGATGAAGGCTAGTGGTGATGGAGGCTAGTGGTGATGGAGGCTAGTGGTAATGGAGGCTAGTGGGAATGCAGGCTAATGGTGATGAAGGCTAGCGGTGATGAAGGCTAGTGGTGATGGAGACTCGTGGTGATGAAGGCTAGTGGTGATGGAGGCTAGTGATGATGGAGGCTAATGGTGGCTCGTGGTGATGTAGGCTAGTGGTGGCTAGTGGTGATGGAGACTAGTGGTGGTGGTGGCTAGTGGTTGCTAGTGGTGATGAAGGCTAGTGGTGGCTAGTGGAGATGAAGGCTAGTGGTGGCTAGCTGTGATGGAGACTATTGGTGATGAAGGCTAGTGGTGATGAAGGCTAGTGGTGGCTAGCTGTGATGGAGGCTGGTGGTGATGAAGGCTAGTGGTGGCAAGTGGTGATGAAAGCTCCTGGTGGCTAGTGGTGGTGGTGACTAGTGGTGATAGAGCCTAGTGGTGTTAGAGGCCAGTGGTGTTGGAAGCTCGTGGTGATGAAGGCTAGTGGTGATAGAGGCTAGTGGTGATGGAGGCTAGTGGTGGCTAGTGGTGATGAAGGCTAGTGGTGGCTAGTGGTGATGAAGACTAGTGGTGAATAGTGGTGATGAAGGCTAGTGGTGGCTAGTGGTGATGAAGGCAATTGGTTGCTAGCTGCGATTGAGACTACGGGTGATGAAGGCTGGTGGTGATGGAGGCTAGTGGTGATGAAGGCTAGTGGTGGCTAGTGGCGATAAAGAATAGTGGTGGCGGAGGCTAGTGGTAATGGAGGCTAGTGGTGATGGAGGCTAGTGGTGATGAAGGCTAGTGGTGATAAAGGCTAGTGGTGATGAAGGCTACTGATGATAAAGGCTAGTGGTGATGGAGGCTAGTGGTGATGGAGGCTAGTGGTGATGAAAAATAGTGGTGGTGGCTGGTGGCGGTGGTGGCTATCGGTGGTGGTGGCTTGTGGTGATGGAGGCTAGTGGTAATGGAGGCTAGTGGTAATGGAGGCTAGTGGTGATGGAGGATAGTGGTGATGAAGGCTAGTGGTGGCTAGTGGAGATGAAGGTTAGTGGTGGCTAGCTGTGATGGAGACTATTGGTGATGAAGGCTAGTGGTGATGAAGGCTAGTGGTGGCTAGCTGTGATGGAGGCTGGTGGTGATGAAGGCTAGTGGTGGCAAGTGGTGATGAAAGCTCCTGGTGGCTAGTGGTGGTGGTGACTAGTGGTGATAGAGCCTAGTGGTGTTAGAGGCCAGTGGTGTTGGAAGCTCGTGGTGATGAAGGCTAGTGGTGAAAGAGGCTAGTGGTGATGGAGGCTAGTGGTGGCTAGTGGTGATGAAGGCTAGTGGTGGCTAGTGGTGATGAAGACTAGTGGTGAATAGTGGTGATGAAGGCTAGTGGTGGCTAGTGGTGATGAAGGCAATTGGTTGCTAGCTGCGATTGAGACTAGGGGTGATGAAGGCTGGTGGTGATGGAGGCTAGTGGTGATGAAGGCTAGTGGTGGCTAGTGGCGATAAAGAATAGTGGTGGCGGAGGCTAGTGGTAATGGAGGCTAGTGGTGATGGAGGCTAGTGGTGATGAAGGCTAGTGGTGATAAAGGCTAGTGGTGATGAAGGCTACTGATGATAAAGGCTAGTGGTGATGGAGGCTAGTGGTGATGGAGGCTAGTGGTGATGAAAAATAGTGGTGGTGGCTGGTGGCGGTGGTGGCTATCGGTGGTGGTGGCTTGTGGTGATGGAGGCTAGTGGTAATGGAGGCTAGTGGTAATGGAGGCTAGTGGTGATGGAGGATAGTGGTGATGGAGGATAGTGGTAATGGAGGCTAATGGTGATGAAGGCTAATGGTGATGAAGGCTAGTGGTGATGGAGGTTCGTTGTGATGAAGGCTAGTGGTGATGGAGGGTAGTGGTGGCTAGTGGTGATGGAGACTAGTGGTGGTGGTGGCTAGTGGTGGCTAGTGGTGATGAAGGCTAGTGGTGCCTAGTGGTGATGAAGGCTAGTGGTGGCTAGTGGTGATGAAGACTAGTGGTGAATAGTGGTGATGAAGGCTAGTGGTGGCTAGTGGTGATGAAGGCAATTGGTTGCTAGCTGCGATTGAGGCTAGGGGTGATGAAGGCTGGTGGTGATGGAGGCTAGTGGTGATGAAGGCTAGTGGTGGCTAGTGGCGATAAAGAATAGTGGTGGCGGAGGCTAGTGGTAATGGAGGCTATTGGTGTTAGAGGCCAGTGGTGTTGGAAGCTCGTGGTGATGAAGGCTAGTGGTGATAGAGGCTAGTGGTGATGGAGGCTAGTAGTGGCTAGTGGTGATGAAGGCTAGTGGTGGCTAGTGGTGATGAAGACTAGTGGTGAATAGTGGTGATGAAGGCTAGTGGTGGCTAGTGGTGATGAAGGCAATTGGTTGCTAGCTGTGATTGAGGCTAGGGGTGATGAAGGCTGGTGGTGATGGAGGCTAGTGGTGATAAAGGCTAGTGGTGGCTAGTGGCGATAAAGAATAGTGGTGGCGGAGGCTAGTGGTAATGGAGGCTAGTGGTGATGGAGGCTAGTGGTGATAAAGGCTAGTGGTGATAAAGGCTAGTGGTGATGAAGGCAACTGATAATAAAGGCTAGTGGTGATGGAGGCTAGTGGTGATGGAGGCTAGTGGTGATGAAAAATAGTGGTGGTGGCTAGTGGCGGTGGTGGCAATCAGTCGTGGTGGTTTGTGGTGATGGAGGCTAGTGGTAATGGAGGCTAGTGGTAATGGAGGCTAGTGGTGATGGAGGATAGTGGTGATGGAGGATAGTGGTAATGGAGGCTAATGGTGATGAAGGCTAATGGTGATGAAGGCTAGTGGTGATGGAGGCTCGTTGTGATGAAGGCTAGTGGTGATGGAGGGTAGTGATGAAGGAGGCTAATGGTGGCTCGTGGTGATGAAGGCTAGTGGTGGCTAGTGGTGATGGAGACTATTGGTGGTGGTGGCTAGTGGTGGCTAGCGGTGATGAAGGCTAGTGGTGGCTAGTGGTGATGAAGACTAGTGGTGGCTAGCTGTGATGGAGGCTGGTGGTGATGAAGGCTAGTGGTGGCTAGTGGTGATGGAGACTATTGGTGATGAAGGCTAGTGGTGATGAAGGCTAGTGGTGGCTAGCTGTGATGGAGGCTGGTGGTGATGAAGGCTAGTGGTGGCTAGTGGTGATGAAAGCTCCTGGTGGCTAGTGGTGATGGAAGCTAGTGGTGATGGAGGCTAGTGGTGATGAAGGCTAGTGGTGATGAAGGCCAGTGGTGTTGGAAGCTCGTGGTGATGAAGGCTAGTGGTGATAGAGGCTAGTGGTGATGGAGGCTAGTGGTGGCTAGTGGTGATGAAGGCTAGTGGTGGCTAGTGGTGATGAAGACTAGTGGTGAATAGTGGTGATGAAGGTTAGTGGTGGCTAGTGGTGATAAAGGCAATTGGTTGCTAGCTGTGATTGAGGATAGGGGTGATGAAGGCTGGTGGTGATGGAGGCTAGTGGTGATGAAGGCTAATGGTGGCTAGTGGCGATAAAGAATAGTGGTGGCGGAGGCTAGTGGTAATGCAGGCTAGTGGTGATGGAGGCTAGTGGTGATAAAGGCTAGTGGTGATAAAGGCTAGTGGTGATGAAGAATAGTGGTGGTGGCTAGTGGCGGTGGTAGCTATCGGTGGTGGTGGCTTGTGGTGATGGAGGCTAGTGGTAATGGAGGCTAGTGGTAATGGAGGCTAGTGGTGATGGAGGATAGTGGTGATGGAGGCTAATGGTGATGAAGGCTAATGGTGATGAAGGCTATTGGTGATGGAGGCTAGTGATGATGGAGGCTAATGGTGGCTCATGGTGATGAAGGCTAGTGGTGATGGAGGCTAGTGGTGAAAAAGGCTAGTGGTGATGGAGGCTAGTGGTGATGAAGGCTTGTGGTGATGAAGGCTAGTGGTGATGGAGGCTCATTGTGATGAAGACTAATGGTGATGAAGTAGGATAATGGTGGCTCGTGGTGATGAAGACTAGTGGTGGCTAGTGGTGATGGAGACTAGTGGTGGTGGTGGCTAGTGGTGGCTAGTGGTGATGAAGGCTAGTGGTGGCTAGTGGTGATGAAGGCTAGTGGTGGCTAGCTATGATGGAGGCTGGTGGTGATGAAGGCTAGTGGTGGCTAGTGGTGATGGAGACTATTGGTGATGAAGGCTAGTGGTGACGAAGGCTAGTGGTGGCTAACTGTGATGGAGACTAGTGGTGATGAAGGCTAGTGGTAATGGAGGCTAGTGGTGGCTAGCTGTGATGGAGGCTGGTGGTGATGAAGGCTAGTGGTGATGGAGGTTAGTGGTGATGAAGAATAGTGGTGGTGGCTAGTGGTGGTGGTGGCTATCGGTGGTGGTGGCTAGTGGTGATGGAGGCTAGTGGTAATGGAGGCTAGTGGTAATGGAGGCTAGTGGTGATGGAGGATAGTGGTGAAGGAGGCTAGTGGTGATGGAGGCTAGTGGTGATGAAGGCTACTGATGATGAAGGCTAGTGGTGATGGAGGCTAGTTGTGATGAAGAATAGTGGTGGTGGCTATCGGTGGTGGTGGCTAGTGGTGATGGAGGCTAGTGGTAATGGAGGCTAGTGGTAATGGAGGCTAGTGGTGATGGAGGATAGTGGTGATGGAGGCTAGTGGTAATGAAGGCTAATGGTGATGAAGGCTAGTGGTGATGAAGGCTAGTGGTGATGAAGGCTAGTGGTGATGGAGGCTAGTGGTGGCTAGTGGTGATGAATGCTAGTGGTGGCTAGTGGTGATGAAGACTAGTGGTGATGAAGACTAGTGGTGAATAGTGGTGATGAAGGCTAGTGGTGGCTAGTGGTGATGAAGGCAATTGGTTGCTAGCTGCGATTGAGGCTAGGGGTGATGAAGGCTGGTGGTGATGAAGGCTAGTGGTGGCTAGTGGCGATAAAGAATAGTGGTGGCGGAGGCTAGTGGTAATGGAGGCTAGTGGTGATGGAGGCTAGTGGTGATAAAGGCTAGTGGTGATGAAGGCTACTGATGATAAAGGCTAGTGGTGATGGAGGCTAGTGGTGATGGAGGCTAGTGGTGATGAAAAATAGTGGTGGTGGCTAGTGGCGGTGGTGGCTATCGGTGGTGGTGGCTTGTGGTGATGGAGGCTAGTGGTAATTGAGGCTAGTGGTGATAGAGGCTAGTGGTAATGGAGGATAGTCGTGATGGAGGCTAATGGAGATGAAGGCTAATGGTGATAAAGGCTAGTGGTGATGGAGACTCGAGGTGATGAAGCCTAGTGGTGATGGAGGCTAGTGATGATGGAGGCTAATGGTGTTTAATGGTGATGAAGACTAGTGGTGATGAAGGCTAGTGGTGAAAAAGGCTAGTGGTGATGGAGGCTAGTGGTGATGAAGGCTATTGGTGATGAAGGCTATTGGTGATGGAGGCCAGTGGTGATGGAGACTCGAGGTGATGAAGACTAGTGGTGATGGAGGCTAGTGATGATGGAGGCTAATGGTGTTTCATGGTGATGAAGGCTAGTGGTAATGGAGGCTAATGGTGATGAAGGCTAATGGTGATGAAGGCTAGTGGTGATGGAGGTTCGTTGTGATGAAGGCTAGTGGTGATGGAGGGTAGTGATGAAGGAGGCTAATGGTGGCTTGTGGTGATGAAGGCTAATGGTGGCTAGTGGTGATGGAGACTAGTGGTGGTGGTGGCTAGTGGTGGCTAGTGGTGATGAAGGCTAGTGGTGGCTAGTGGTGATGAAGACTAGTGGTGGCTAGCTGTGATGGAGGCTGGTGGTGATGAAGGCTAGTGGTGGCTAGTGGTGATGGAGACTATTGGTGATGAAGGCTAGTGGTGATGAAGGCTAGTGGTGGCTAGCTGTGATGGAGGCTGGTGGTGATGAAGGCTAGTGGTGGATGGTGGTGATGAAAGCTCCTGGTGGCTAGTGGTGGTGGTGGCTAGTGGTGATAGAGCCTAGTGGTGTTAGAGGCTAGTGGTGATGGAAGCTAGTGGTGATGGAGGCTAGTGGTGATGAAGGCTAGTGGTGATGAAGGCCAGTGGTGTTGGAAGCTCGTGGTGATGGAGGCTAGTGGTGATGGAGGATAGTGGTAATGGAGGCTAGTGGTGATGGAGGCTAGTGGTGATGGAGGCTAGTGGTGATGACGGCTAGTGGTGATGAAGGCTAGTGATGATGGAGGCTAATGGTGCTTTGTGGTAATGAAGGCTAGTGGTGATGGAGGCTAGTGGTGAAAAAGGCTAGTGGTGATGGAGGCTAGTGGTGATGAAGGCTAGTGGTAATGGAGGCTAGTGGTGATGGAGGCTAGTGGTGATGGAGGATAGTGGTGATGGAGGATAGTGGTAATGGAGGCTAATGGTGATGAAGGCTAATGGTGATGAAGGCTAGTGGTGATGGAGGCTCGTTGTGATGAAGGCTAGTGGTGATGGAGGGTAGTGATGAAGGAGGCTAATGGTGGCTCGTGGTGATGATGGCTAGTGGTGGTGGTGGCTAGTGGTGATGAAGGCTATTGGTGGCTAGTGGTGATGAAGACTAGTGGTGGCTAGTGGTGATGAAGACTAGTGGTGAATAGTGGTGATGAAGGCTAGTGGTGGCTAGTGGTGATGAAGGCAATTGGTTGCTAGCTGCGATTGAGGCTAGGGGTGATGAAGGCTGGTGGTGATGGAGGCTAGTGGTGATGAAGGCTAGTGGTGGCTAGTGGCGATAAAGAATAGTGGTGGCGGAGGCTAGTGGTAATGGAGGCTATTGGTGTTAGAGGCCAGTGGTGTTGGAAGCTCGTGGTGATGAAGGCTAGTGGTGATGGAGGCTAGTGGTGATGGAGGCTAGTGGTGATGAAGGCTAGTGGTGATGAAGGCTAGTGGTGATGGAGGCTAGTGATGATGGAGGCTAATGGTGCTTTGTGGTAATGAAGGCTAGTGGTGATGGAGGCTAGTGGTGAAAAAGGCTAGTGGTGATGGAGGCTAGTGGTGATGAAGGCTAGTGGTAATGGAGGCTAGTGGTGATGGAGGCTAGTGGTGATGGAGGATAGTGGTGATGGAGGATAGTGGTAATGGAGGCTAATGGTGATGAAGGCTAATGGTGATGAAGGCTAGTGGTGATGGAGGCTCGTTGTGATGAAGGCTAGTGGTGATGGAGGGTAGTGATGAAGGAGGCTAATGGTGGCTCGTGGTGATGATGGCTAGTGTTGGTGGTGGCTAGTGGTGGCTAGTGGTGATGAAGGCTAGTGGTGGCTAGTGGTGATGAAGACTAGTGGTGGCTAGTGGTGATGAAGACTAGTGGTGAATAGTGGTGATGAAGGCTAGTGGTGGCTAGTGGTGATGAAGGCAATTGGTTGCTAGCTGCGATTGAGGCTAGGGGTGATGAAGGCTGGTGGTGATGAAGGCTAGTGGTGATGAAGGCTAGTGGTGGCTAGTGGCGATAAAGAATAGTGGTGGCGGAGGCTAGTGGTAATGGAGGCTATTGGTGTTAGAGGCCAGTGGTGTTGGAAGCTCGTGGTGATGAAGGCTAGTGGTGATAGAGGCTAGTGGTGATGGAGGCTAGTGGTGGCTAGTGGTGATGAAGGCTAGTGGTGGCTAGTGGTGATGAAGGCTAGTGGTGGCTAGTGGTGATGAAGACTAGTGGTGAATAGTGGTGATGAAGGCTAGTGGTGGCTAGTGGTGATGAAGGCAATTGGTTGCTAGCTGCGATTGAGGCTAGTGGTGATGAAGGCTAGTGGTGGCTAGTGGCGATAAAGAATAGTGGTGGCGGAGGCTAGTGGTAATGGAGGCTAGTGGTGATGGAGGCTAGTGGTGATAAAGGCTAGTGGTGATAAAGGCTAGTGGTGATGAAGGCTACTGATGATAAAGGCTAGTGGTGATGGAGGCTAGTGGTGATGGAGGCTAGTGGTGATGAAAAATAGTGGTGGTGGCTAGTGGCGGTGGTGGCTATCGGTGGTGGTGGTTTGTGGTGATGGAGGCTAGTGGTAATGGAGGCTAGTGGTAATGGAGGCTAGTGGTGATGGAGGATAGTGGTGATGGAGGCTAGTGGTAATGGTGTCTAATGGTGACGAAGGCTAATGGTGATGAAGGCTAGTGGTGATGGAGGCTCGTTGTGATGAAGGCTAGTGGTGATGGAGGGTAGTGATGAAGGAGGCTAATGGTGGCTCGTGGTGATGAAGGCTAGTGGTGGCTAGTGGTGATGGAGACTAGTGGTGGTGGTGGCTAGTGGTGGCTAGTGGTGATGAAGGCTAGTGGTGGCTAGTGGTGATGAAGACTATTGGTGGCTAGCTGTGTTGGAGGCTGGTGGTGATGAAGGCTAGTGGTGGCTAGTGGTGATGAAAGCTCCTGGTGGCTAGTGGTGGTGGTGGCTAGTGGTGATAGAGCCTAGTGGTGTTAGAGGCTAGTGGTGATGGAAGCTATTGGTGATGGAGGCTAGTGGTGATGAAGGCTAGTGGTGATGAAGGCTAGTGGTGGCTAGCTGTGATAGAGGCTGGTGGTGATGAAGGCTAGTGGTGGCTAGTGGTGATGAAAGCTCCTGGTGGCTAGTGGTGGTGGTGGCTAGTGGTGATAGAGCCTAGTGGTGTTAGAGGCTAGTGGTGATGGAAGCTATTGGTGATGGAGGCTAGTGGTGATGAAGGCTAGTGGTGATGAAGGCCAGTGGTGTTGGAAGCTTGTGGTGATGAAGGCTAGTGGTGATAGAGGCTAGTGGTGATGGAGGCTAGTGGTGGCTAGTGGTGATGAAGGCTAGTGGTGGCTAGTGGTGATGAAGACTAGTGGTGAATAGTGGTGATGAAGGTTAGTGGTGTCTAGTGGTGATGAAGGCAATTGGTTGCTAGCTGTGATTGAGGCTAGGGGTGATGAAGGCTGGTGGTGATGGAGGCTAGTGGTGATGAAGGCTAGTGGTGGCTAGTGGCGATAAAGAATAGTGGTGGCGGAGGCTAGTGGTAATGCAGGCTAGTGGTGATGGAGGCTACTGATGATAAAGGCTAGTGGTGATGGAGGCTAGTGGTGATGGAGGCTAGTGGTGATGAAAAATAGTGGTGGTGGCTAGTGGCGGTGGTGGCTATCGGTGGTGGTGGTTTGTGGTGATGGAGGCTAGTGGTAATGGAGGCTAGTGGTAATGGAGGCTAGTGGTGATGGAGGATAGTGGTGATGGAGGCTAGTGGTAATGGTGTCTAATGGTGACGAAGGCTAATGGTGATGAAGGCTAGTGGTGATGGAGGCTCGTTGTGATGAAGGCTAGTGGTGATGGAGGGTAGTGATGAAGGAGGCTAATGGTGGCTCGTGGTGATGAAGGCTAGTGGTGGCTAGTGGTGATGGAGACTAGTGGTGGTGGTGGCTAGTGGTGGCTAGTGGTGATGAAGGCTAGTGGTGGCTAGTGGTGATGAAGACTAGTGGTGGCTAGCTGTGTTGGAGGCTGGTGGTGATGAAGGCTAGTGGTGGCTAGTGGTGATGAAAGCTCCTGGTGGCTAGTGGTGGTGGTGGCTAGTGGTGATAGAGCCTAGTGGTGTTAGAGGCTAGTGGTGATGGAAGCTAGTGGTGATGGAGGCTAGTGGTGATGAAGGCTAGTGGTGATGAAGGACAGTGGTGTTGGAAGCTCGTGGTGATGGAGGCTAGTGGTGATGGAGGATAGTGGTAATGGAGGCTAGTGGTGATGGAGGCTAGTGGTGATGGAGGCTAGTGGTGATGAAGGCTAGTGGTGATGAAGGCTAGTGGTGATGGAGGCTAGTGATGATGGAGGCTAATGGTGGTTTGTGGTAATGAAGGCTAGTGGTGATGGAGGCTAGTGGTGATGAAGGCTACTGATGATGAAGGCTAGTGGTGATGGAGGCTAGTGGTGATGGAGGCTAGTGGTGATGGAGGATAGTGGTAATGCAGGCTAATGGTGATAAAGGCTAACGGTGATGAAGGCTAGTGGAGATGGAGACTCGTGGTGATGAAGCCTAGTGGTGATGGAGGCTAGTGATGATGGAGGCTAATGGTGGCTCGTGGTGATGTAGGCTAGTGGTGGCTAGTGGTGATGGAGACTAGTGGTGGTGGTGGCTAGTGGTGGCTAGTGGTGATGAAGGCTAGTGTTGGCTAGTGGTGATGAAGGCTAGTGGTGGCTAGCTGTGATGGAGGCTGGTGGTGATGAAGGCTAGTGGTGATGGAGGCTAGTGGTGATGAAGAATAGTAGTGGTGGCTAGTGGTGGTGGTGGCTATTGGTGGTGGTGGCTAGTGGTGATGGAGGCTAGTGGTAATGGAGGCTAGTGGTGGCTAGCTGTGATGGAGGCTGGTGGTGATGAAGGCTAGTGGTGATGGAGGCTAGTGGTGATGAAGAATAGTGGTGGTGGCTAGTGGTGATGGAGGCTAGTGGTAATGGAGGCTAGTGGTAATGGAGGCTAGTGGTGATGGAGGCTAGTGGTGATGGAGGATAGTGGTGATGGAGGATAGTGGTAATGGAGGCTAATGGTGATGAAGGCTAATGGTGATGAAGGCTAGTGGTGATGGAGGCTCGTTGTGATGAAGGCTAGTGGTGATGGAGGGTAGTGATGAAGGAGGCTAATGGTGGCTCGTGGTGATGATGGCTAGTGGTGTTGGTGGCTAGTGGTGGCTAGTGGTGATGAAGGCTAGTGGTGGCTAGTGGTGATGAAGACTAGTGGTGGCTAGTGGTGATGAAGACTAGTGGTGAATAGTGGTGATGAAGGCTAGTGGTGGCTAGTGGTGATGAAGGCAATTGGTTGCTAGCTGCGATTGAGGCTAGGGGTGATGAAGGCTGGTGGTGATGGAGGCTAGTGGTGATGAAGGCTAGTGGTGGCTAGTGGCAATAAAGAATAGTGGTGGCGGAGGCTAGTGGTAATGGAGGCTATTGGTGTTAGAGGCCAGTGGTGTTGGAAGCTCGTGGTGATGAAGGCTAGTGGTGATAGAGGCTAGTGGTGATGGAGGCTAGTGGTGGCTAGTGGTGATGAAGGCTAGTGGTGGCTAGTGGTGATGAAGACTAGTGGTGAATAGTGGTGATGAAGGCTAGTGGTGGCTAGTGGTGATGAAGGCAATTGGTTGCTAGCTGCGATTGAGGCTAGGGGTGATGAAGGCTGGTGGTGATGGAGGCTAGTGGTGATGAAGGCTAGTGGTGGCTAGTGGCGATAAAGAATAGTGGTGGCGGAGGGTAGTGGTAATGGAGGCTAGTGGTGATGGAGGCTAGTGGTGATAAAGGCTAGTGGTGATAAAGGCTAGTGGTGATGAAGACTACTGATGATAAAGGCTAGTGGTGATGGAGGCTAGTGGTGATGGAGGCTAGTGGTGATGAAAAATAGTGGTGGTGGCTAGTGGCGGTGGTGGCTATCGGTGGTGGTGGTTTGTGGTGATGGAGGCTAGTGGTAATGGAGGCTAGTGGTAATGGAGGCTAGTGGTGATGGAGGATAGTGGTGATGGAGGATAGTGGTAATGGTGTCTAATGGTGACGAAGGCTAATGGCGATGAAGGCTAGTGGTGATGGAGGCTCGTTGTGATGAAGGCTAGTGGTGATGGAGGGTAGTGATGAAGGAGGCTAATGGTGGCTCGTGGTGATGAAGGCTAGTGGTGGCTAGTGGTGATGGAGACTAGTGGTGGTGGTGGCTAGTGGTGATGAAGACTAGTGGTGGCTAGCTGTGTTGGAGGCTGGTGGTGATGAAGGCTGGTGGTGGCTAGTGGTGATGAAAGCTCCTGGTGGCTAGTGGTGGTGGTGGCTAGTGGTGATAGAGCCTAGTGGTGTTAGAGGCTAGTGGTGATGGAAGCTATTGGTGATGGAGGCTAGTGGTGATGAAGGCTAGTGGTGATGAAGGCTAGTGGTGGCTAGCTGTGATGGAGGCTGGTGGTGATGAAGGCTAGTGGTGGCTAATGGTGATGAAAGCTCCTGGTGGCTAGTGGTGGTGGTGGCTAGTGGTGATAGAGCCTAGTGGTGTTAGAGGCTAGTGATGATGGAAGCTATTGGTGATGGAGGCTAGTGGTGATGAAGGCTAGTGGTGATGAAGGCCAGTGGTGTTGGAAGCTCGTGGTGATGAAGGCTAGTGGTAATGGAGGCTAGTGGTGATGGAGACTCGCGGTGATGAAGGCTAGTGGTGATGGAGGCTAGTGATGATGGAGGCTAATGGTGTTTCATGGTGATGAAGGCTAGTGGTGATGAAGGCTAGTGGTGAAAAAGGCTAGTGGTGATGGAGGCTAGTGGTGATGGAGGCCAGTGGTGAAGGAGGCTAGTGGTGATGGAGGATAGTGGTAATGGAGGCTAATGGTGATGAAGGCTAATGGTGATGAAGGCTAGTGGTGATGGAGGCTCGTTGTGATGAAGGCTAGTGGTGATGGAGGGTAGTGATGAAGGAGGCTAATGGTGGCTCGTGGTGATGAAGGCTAGTGGTGGCTAGTGGTGATGGAGACTAGTGGTGGTGGTGGCTAGTGGTGGCTAGTGGTGATGAAGGCTAGTGGTGGCTAGTGGTGATGAAGGCTAGTGGTGGCTAGCTGTGATGGAGGCTGGTGGTGATGAAGGCTAGTGGTGATGAAGGCTAGTGGTGGCTAGCTGTGATGGAGGCTGGTGGTGGCTAGTGGTGATGAAAGCTCCTGGTGGCTAGTGGTGGTGGTGGCAAGTGGTGATAGAGCCTAGTGGTGTTAGAGGCTAGTGGTGATGGAAGCTAGTGGTGATGGAGGCTAGTGGTGATGAAGGACAGTGGTGTTGGAAGCTCGTGGTGATGGAGGCTAGTGGTGATGGAGGATAGTGGTAATGGAGGCTAGTGGTGATGGAGGCTAGTGGTGATGGAGGCTAGTGGTGATGAAGGCTAATGGTGATGAAGGCTAGTGGTGATGAAGGCTAGTGGTGATGAAGGCTAGTGGTGATGGAGGCTAGTGATGATGGAGGCTAATGGTGGTTTGTGGTAATGAAGGCTAGTGGTGATGGAGGCTAGTGGTGAAAAAGGCTAGTGGTGATGGAGGCTAGTGGTGATGAAGGCTACTGATGATGAAGGCTAGTGGTGATGGAGGCTAGTGGTGATGGAGGCTAGTGGTGATGGAGGATAGTGGTAATGCAGGCTAATGGTGATGAAGGCTAACGGTGATGAAGGCTAGTGGAGATGGAGTCTCGTGGTGATGAAGCCTAGTGGTGATGGAGGCTAGTGATGATGGAGGCTAATGGTGGCTCGTGGTGATGTAGGCTAGTGGTGGCTAGTGGTGATGGAGACTAGTGGTGGTGGTGGCTAGTGGTGGCTAGTGGTGATGAAGGCTAGTGTTGGCTAGTGGTGATGAAGGCTAGTGGTGGCTAGCTGTGATGGAGGCTGGTGGTGATGAAGGCTAGTGGTGATGGAGGCTAGTGGTGATGAAGAATAGTAGTGGTGGCTAGTGGTGGTGGTGGCTATTGGTGGTGGTGGCTAGTGGTGATGGAGACTAGTGGTAATGGAGGCTAGTGGTGGCTAGCTGTGATGGAGGCTGGTGGTGATGAAGGCTAGTGGTGATGGAGGCTAGTGGTGATGAAGAATAGTGGTGGTGGCTAGTGGTGATGGAGGCTAGTGGTAATGGAGGCTAGTGGTGATGGACGATAGTGGTGATGAAGGCTAGTGGTGATGGAGGCTAGTGGTGATGAAGGCTACTGATGATGAAGGCTAGTGGTGATGGAGGCTAGTGGTGATGAAGAATAGTGGTGGTGGCTAGTGTTGGTGGTGGCTATCGGTGGTGTTGGCTAGTGGTGATGGAGGCTAGTGGTAATGGAGGCTAGTGGGAATGGAGGCTAGTGGTGATGGAGGCTAGTGGTGATGGAGGCTAGTGGTGATGAAGGCTAATGGTGATGAAGGCTAATGGTGATGAAGGCTAGTGGTGATGAAGGCTAGTGGTGATGAAGGCTAGTGGTGATGGAGGCTAGTGATGATGGAGAGTAATGGTGGTTCGTGGTAATGAAGGCTAGTGGTGATGGAGGCTAGTGGTGAAAAAGGCTAGTGGTGATGGAGGCTAGTGGTGATGAAGACTAATGATGATGAAGGCTAGTGGTGATGGAGGCTAGTGGTGATGGAGGCTAGTGGTGATGGAGGCTAGTGGTGATGGAGGCTCGTGGTGATGAAGGCTAGTGGTGATGGAGGCTAGTGATGAATGAGGCTAATGGTGGCTCGTGGCGATGAAGGCTAATGGTGGCTAGTGGTGATGAAGGATAGTGGTGATGGAGGCTAGTGGTGATGGTGATGGAGGCTAGTGGTGATGAAGGCTAGTGGAGGTGGTGGCTAGTGGTGATGGAGGCTAGTGGTGATTGACAATAGTGGTGATGGAGGCAAGTGGTGATGAAGGCTAGTGATGGTGGTGGTTAGTGGTGATGAAGGCTTGTGGTGATGGAGGCTAGTGGTGATAAAGGCTTGTGGTGGTGGAGGCAAGTGGTGATGGAGGCTAGTAGTGATGGAGGCTAGTAGTGATGAAGGCTAGTGGTGATGAAGGCTAATGGTGCTGAAAGCTAGTGGTGATGGAGGCTAGTGGTGTTGGAGGCTAGTGGTGATGAAGGCTAGTGGTGATGGAGGCTAGTGGTGATTAAGGCTAATGGTGGTGGTGGCTAGTGGTGATGGAGGATAGTGGTGATGGAGGCTACTGGTGATGGAGGCTACTGGTGATGAAGGCTGGTGGTGATGGAGGCTAGTGGTGATGGAGGCTAGTGGTGATGAAGGGTAGTGGTGCTGGCTAGTGGTGATGAAGGCTAGTGGTTATGGGGGCTAGTAGTGATGGAGACTAGTGGTGATGGAGGCTAATGGTGATGAAGGCTAATGGTGATGAAGGCTAGTGGTTATGGAGACTCGTGGTGATGAAGGCAAGTGGTGATGGAGGCTAGTGGTGATGGAGGCTAGTGGTGGTGGAGGCTAGTGGTGATAAAGGCTAGTGGTGATTGAGGCTACTGGTGATGGAGGCTAGTGGTGATGAAGGCTAGTGGTGGTGGTGGCTAGTGGTGATGAAGGCTTGTGGTGATGGAGGCTAGTGGTGATAAAGGCTTGTGGTGGTGGAGGCAAGTGGTGATGGAGGCTAGTAGTGATGGAGGCTAGTAGTGATGAAGGCTAGTGGTGATGGAGGCTAGTGGTGATTAAGGCTAATGGTGGTGGTGGCTAGTGGTAATGGAGGCTAGTGGTGATGGAGGATAGTGGTGATGGAGGCTACTGGTGATGGAGGCTACTGGTGATGAAGGCTGGTGGTGATGGAGGCTAGTGGTGATAGAGGCTAGTGGTGATGAAGGATAGTGGTGGTGGCTAGTGGTGGTGGAGGCTAGTGGTTATGGGGGCTAGTAGTGATGGAGACTAGTGGTGATGGAGGCTAAGTGTGATGAAGGCTAATGGCGATGAAGGCTAATGGTTATGGAGACTCGTGGTGATGAAGGCAAGTGGTGATGGAGGCTAGTGGTGATGGAGGCTATTGGTGGCTCGTGGTGATGAAGGCTAGTGGTGGCTAGTGGTAATGGAGGCTAGTGGTGATGGAGGCTAGTGGTGGTGGAGGCTAGTGGTGATAAAGGCTAGTGGTGATGTAGGCTACTGGTGATGGAGGCAAGTGGTGATGGAGGCTAGTAGTGATGGAGGCTAGTAGTGATGAAGGCTAGTGGTGATGGAGGCTAGTGGTGATTAAGGCTAATGGTGGTGGTGGCTAGTGGTAATGGAGGCTAGTGGTGATGGAGGATAGTGGTGATGGAGGCTACTGGTGATGGAGGCTACTGGTGATGAAGGCTGGTGGTGATGGAGGCTAGTGGTGATGGAGGCTAGTGGTGATGAAGGATAGTGGTGGTGGCTAGTGGTGGTGGAGGCTAGTGGTTATGGGGGCTAGTAGTGATGGAGACTAGTGGTGATGGAGGCTAAGTGTGATGAAGGCTAATGGTGATGAAGGCTAGTGGTTATGGAGACTCGTGGTGATGAAGGCAAGTGGTGATGGAGGCTAGTGGTGATGGAGGCTATTGGTGGCTCGTGGTGATGAAGGCTAGTGGTGGCTAGTGGTAATGGAGGCTAGTGGTGATGGAGGCTAGTGGTGGTGGAGGCTAGTGGTGATGAAGGCTAGTGGTGATGTAGGCTACTGGTGATGGAGGCTACTGGTGATGAAGGCTGGTGGTGATGGAGGCTAGTGGTGATGGAGGCTAGTGTTTATGAAGGCTAAAGGTGATGGAGGCTAGTGCTGGTGGAGGCTAGTGGTGGCTAGTGGTGATGGAGGCTAGTGGCGATGGAGGCTTGTGGTGATGGAGACTAGTGGTGATGGAGGCTAGTGGTTATGGAGGCTAGTGGTGATGGTGGCTAGTGGTGATGAAGGCTAGTGGTGATGGTGGCTAGTTGTGCCTTGTGGTGATGGAGGCTAGTTGTGGCTAGTGGTGATGGAGCCTAGTGGTGATGAAGGCTAGTGGCGATGAAGGCTAGTGGTGGTTAGTGGTTATGGAGGCTAGTGGTGATGAAGGATAATGATGGCTAGGGGTGATGAAGGCTAGTGGTGATGGAGACTAGAGGTGGTGGAGGCTAGTGGTGATGGAGGCTAGTGGTGATGAAGGCTAGTGGTGATGAAGGCTAGTGGTGATGGAGGCTAGTGGTGATGGAGGCTAGTGTTTATGAAGGCTAAAGGTGATGGAGGCTAGTGCTGGTGGTGGCTAGTGGTGGTGGTGCCTAGTGGTGATGGAGGCTAGTGGTGATGGAGTCTAGTGGTGATGGAGGCTAGTGGTGATGAAGGCTAGTGGTGATGAAGGCTAGTGGTGATGGAGGCTAGTGGTGATGGAGGCTAGTGTTTATGAAGGCTAAAGGTGATGGAGGCTAGTGCTGGTGGAGGCTAGTGGTGGCTAGTGGTGATGGAGGCTAGTGGCGATGGAGGCTTGTGGTGATGGAGACTAGTGGTGATGGAGGCTAGTGGTTATGGAGGCTAGTGGTGATGGTGGCTAGTGGTGATGAAGGCTAGTGGTGATGGTGGCTAGTTGTGCCTTGTGGTGATGGAGGCTAGTTGTGGCTAGTGGTGATGGAGCCTAGTGGTGATGAAGGCTAGTGGCGATGAAGGCTAGTGGTGGTTAGTGGTTATGGAGGCTAGTGGTGATGAAGGATAATGATGGCTAGGGGTGATGAAGGCTAGTGGTGATGGAGGCTAGTGATGATGGAGAGTAATGGTGGTTCGTGGTAATGAAGGCTAGTGGTGATGGAGGCTAGTGGTGAAAAAGGCTAGTGGTGATGGAGGCTAGTGGTGATGAAGACTAATGATGATGAAGGCTAGTGGTGATGGAGGCTAGTGGTGATGGAGGCTAGTGGTGATGGAGGCTAGTGGTGATGGAGGCTCGTGGTGATGAAGGCTAGTGGTGATGGAGGCTAGTGATGAATGAGGCTAATGGTGGCTCGTGGCGATGAAGGCTAATGGTGGCTAGTGGTGATGAAGGATAGTGGTGATGGAGGCTAGTGGTGATGGTGATGGAGGCTAGTGGTGATGAAGGCTAGTGGAGGTGGTGGCTAGTGGTGATGGAGGCTAGTGGTGATTGAGAATAGTGGTGATGGAGGCAAGTGGTGATGAAGGCTAGTGATGGTGGTGGTTAGTGGTGATGAAGGCTTGTGGTGATGGAGGCTAGTGGTGATAAAGGCTTGTGGTGGTGGAGGCAAGTGGTGATGGAGGCTAGTAGTGATGGAGGCTAGTAGTGATGAAGGCTAGTGGTGATGAAGGCTAATGGTGCTGAAAGCTAGTGGTGATGGAGGCTAGTGGTGTTGGAGGCTAGTGGTGATGAAGGCTAGTGGTGATGGAGGCTAGTGGTGATTAAGGCTAATGGTGGTGGTGGCTAGTGGTGATGGAGGATAGTGGTGATGGAGGCTACTGGTGATGGAGGCTACTGGTGATGAAGGCTGGTGGTGATGGAGGCTAGTGGTGATGGAGGCTAGTGGTGATGAAGGGTAGTGGTGCTGGCTAGTGGTGATGAAGGCTAGTGGTTATGGGGGCTAGTAGTGATGGAGACTAGTGGTGATGGAGGCTAATGGTGATGAAGGCTAATGGTGATGAAGGCTAGTGGTTATGGAGACTCGTGGTGATGAAGGCAAGTGGTGATGGAGGCTAGTGGTGATGGAGGCTAGTGGTATTGGAGGCTAGTGGTGATAAAGGCTAGTGGTGATTGAGGCTACTGGTGATGGAGGCTAGTGGTGATGAAGGCTAGTGGTGGTGGTGGCTAGTGGTGATGAAGGCTTGTGGTGATGGAGGCTAGTGGTGATAAAGGCTTGTGGTGGTGGAGGCAAGTGGTGATGGAGGCTAGTAGTGATGGAGGCTAGTAGTGATGAAGGCTAGTGGTGATGGAGGCTAGTGGTGATTAAGGCTAATGGTGGTGGTGGCTAGTGGTAATGGAGGCTAGTGGTGATGGAGGATAGTGGTGATGGAGGCTACTGGTGATGGAGGCTACTGGTGATGAAGGCTGGTGGTGATGGAGGCTAGTGGTGATAGAGGCTAGTGGTGATGAAGGATAGTGGTGGTGGCTAGTGGTGGTGGAGGCTAGTGGTTATGGGGGCTAGTAGTGATGGAGACTAGTGGTGATGGAGGCTAAGTGTGATGAAGGCTAATGGCGATGAAGGCTAATGGTTATGGAGACTCGTGGTGATGAAGGCAAGTGGTGATGGAGGCTAGTGGTGATGGAGGCTATTGGTGGCTCGTGGTGATGAAGGCTAGTGGTGGCTAGTGGTAATGGAGGCTAGTGGTGATGGAGGCTAGTGGTGGTGGAGGCTAGTGGTGATAAAGGCTAGTGGTGATGTAGGCTACTGGTGATGGAGGCAAGTGGTGATGGAGGCTAGTAGTGATGGAGGCTAGTAGTGATGAAGGCTAGTGGTGATGGAGGCTAGTGGTGATTAAGGCTAATGGTGGTGGTGGCTAGTGGTAATGGAGGCTAGTGGTGATGGAGGATAGTGGTGATGGAGGCTACTGGTGATGGAGGCTACTGGTGATGAAGGCTGGTGGTGATGGAGGCTAGTGGTGATGGAGGCTAGTGGTGATGAAGGATAGTGGTGGTGGCTAGTGGTGGTGGAGGCTAGTGGTTATGGGGGCTAGTAGTGATGGAGACTAGTGGTGATGGAGGCTAAGTGTGATGAAGGCTAATGGTGATGAAGGCTAGTGGTTATGGAGACTCGTGGTGATGAAGGCAAGTGGTGATGGAGGCTAGTGGTGATGGAGGCTATTGGTGGCTCGTGGTGATGAAGGCTAGTGGTGGCTAGTGGTAATGGAGGCTAGTGGTGATGGAGGCTAGTGGTGGTGGAGGCTAGTGGTGATGAAGGCTAGTGGTGATGTAGGCTACTGGTGATGGAGGCTACTGGTGATGAAGGCTGGTGGTGATGGAGGCTAGTGGTGATGGAGGCTAGTGTTTATGAAGGCTAAAGGTGATGGAGGCTAGTGCTGGTGGAGGCTAGTGGTGGCTAGTGGTGATGGAGGCTAGTGGCGATGGAGGCTTGTGGTGATGGAGACTAGTGGTGATGGAGGCTAGTGGTTATGGAGGCTAGTGGTGATGGTGGCTAGTGGTGATGAAAGCTAGTGGTGATGGTGGCTAGTTGTGCCTTGTGGTGATGGAGGCTAGTTGTGGCTAGTGGTGATGGAGCCTAGTGGTGATGAAGGCTAGTGGCGATGAAGGCTAGTGGTGGTTAGTGGTTATGGAGGCTAGTGGTGATGAAGGATAATGATGGCTAGGGGTGATGAAGGCTAGTGGTGATGGAGACTAGAGGTGGTGGAGGCTAGTGGTGATGGAGGCTAGTGGTGATGAAGGCTAGTGGTGATGAAGGCTAGTGGTGATGGAGGCTAGTGGTGATGGAGGCTAGTGTTTATGAAGGCTAAAGGTGATGGAGGCTAGTGCTGGTGGTGGCTAGTGGTGGTGGTGCCTAGTGGTGATGGAGGCTAGTGGTGATGGAGTCTAGTGGTGATGGAGGCTAGTGGTGATGAAGGCTAGTGGTGATGAAGGCTAGTGGTGATGGAGGCTAGTGGTGATGGAGGCTAGTGTTTATGAAGGCTAAAGGTGATGGAGGCTAGTGCTGGTGGAGGCTAGTGGTGATGGAGGCTATTGGTGGCTCGTGGTGATGAAGGCTAGTGGTGGCTAGTGGTAATGGAGGCTAGTGGTGATGGAGGCTAGTGGTGGTGGAGGCTAGTGGTGATGAAGGCTAGTGGTGATGTAGGCTACTGGTGATGGAGGCTACTGGTGATGAAGGCTGGTGGTGATGGAGGCTAGTGGTGATGGAGGCTAGTGTTTATGAAGGCTAAAGGTGATGGAGGCTAGTGCTGGTGGAGGCTAGTGGTGGCTAGTGGTGATGGAGGCTAGTGGCGATGGAGGCTTGTGGTGATGGAGACTAGTGGTGATGGAGGCTAGTGGTTATGGAGGCTAGTGGTGATGGTGGCTAGTGGTGATGAAGGCTAGTGGTGATGGTGGCTAGTTGTGCCTTGTGGTGATGGAGGCTAGTGGTGATGAAGGCTAGTGGCGATGAAGGCTAGTGGTGGTTAGTGGTTATGGAGGCTAGTGGTGATGAAGGATAATGATGGCTAGGGGTGATGAAGGCTAGTGGTGATGGAGACTAGAGGTGGTGGAGGCTAGTGGTGATGGAGGCTAGTGGTGATGAAGGCTAGTGGTGATGAAGGCTAGTGGTGATGGAGGCTAGTGGTGATGGAGGCTAGTGTTTATGAAGGCTAAAGGTGATGGAGGCTAGTGCTGGTGGTGGCTAGTGGTGGTGGTGCCTAGTGGTGATGGAGGCTAGTGGTGATGGAGTCTAGTGGTGATGGAGGCTAGTGGTGATGAAGGCTAGTGGTGATGAAGGCTAGTGGTGATGGAGGCTAGTGGTGATGGAGGCTAGTGTTTATGAAGGCTAAAGGTGATGGAGGCTAGTGCTGGTGGAGGCTAGTGGTGGCTAGTGGTGATGGAGGCTAGTGGCGATGGAGGCTTGTGGTGATGGAGACTAGTGGTGATGGAGGCTAGTGGTTATGGAGGCTAGTGGTGATGGTGGCTAGTGGTGATGAAGGCTAGTGGTGATGGTGGCTAGTTGTGCCTTGTGGTGATGGAGGCTAGTTGTGGCTAGTGGTGATGGAGCCTAGTGGTGATGAAGGCTAGTGGCGATGAAGGCTAGTGGTGGTTAGTGGTTATGGAGGCTAGTGGTGATGAAGGATAATGATGGCTAGGGGTGATGAAGGCTAGTGGTGATGGAGACTAGAGGTGGTGGAGGCTAGTGGTGATAAAGGCTAGTGGTGATGTAGGCTACTGGTGATGGAGGCTACTGGTGATGAAGGCTGGTGGTGATGGAGGCTAGTGGTGATGGAGGCTAGTGGTGATGAAGGCTTGTGGTGATGGAGGCTAGTGGAGGTGGTGGCTAGTGGTGATGGAGGCTAGTGGTGATTGAGAATAGTGGTGATGGAGGCAAGTGGTGATGAAGGCAAGTGATGGTGGTGGCTAGTGGTGATGAAGGCTTGTGGTGATGGAGGCTAGTGGTGATAAAGGCTTGTGGTGGTGGAGGCAAGTGGTGATGGAGGCTAGTAGTGATGGAGGCTAGTAGTGATGAAGGCTAGTGGTGATGAAGGCTAATGGTGCTGAAAGCTAGTGGTGATGGAGGCTAGTGGTGTTGGAGGCTAGTGGTGATGAAGGCTAGTGGTGATGGAGGCTAGTGGTGATTAAGGCTAATGGTGGTGGTGGCTAGTGGTAATGGAGGCTAGTGGTGATGGTGGCTAGTGGTGATGAAGGCTAGTGGTGATGGTGGCTAGTTGTGCCTTGTGGTGATGGAGGCTAGTTGTGGCTAGTGGTGATGGAGCCTAGTGGTGATGAAGGCTAGTGGCGATGAAGGCTAGTGGTGGTTAGTGGTTATGGAGGCTAGTGGTGATGAAGGATAATGATGGCTAGGGGTGATGAAGGCTAGTGGTGATGGAGACTAGAGGTGGTGGAGGCTAGTGGTGATAAAGGCTAGTGGTGATGTAGGCTACTGGTGATGGAGGCTACTGGTGATGAAGGCTGGTGGTGATGGAGGCTAGTGGTGATGGAGGCTAGTGGTGATGAAGGCTTGTGGTGATGGAGGCTAGTGGAGGTGGTGGCTAGTGGTGATGGAGGCTAGTGGTGATTGAGAATAGTGGTGATGGAGGCTACTGGTGATGAAGGCTGGTGGTGATGAAGGCTAGTGGTGATGGAGGCTAGTGATGATGGAGGCTAATGGTGGTTTGTGGTAATGAAGGCTAGTGGTGATGGAGGCTAGTGGTGAAAAAGGCTAGTGGTGATGGAGGCTAGTGGTGATGAAGGCTACTGATGATGAAGGCTAGTGGTGATGGAGGCTAGTGGTGATGGAGGCTAGTGGTGATGGAGGATAGTGGTAATGCAGGCTAATGGTGATGAAGGCTAACGGTGATGAAGGCTAGTGGAGATGGAGTCTCGTGGTGATGAAGCCTAGTGGTGATGGAGGCTAGTGATGATGGAGGCTAATGGTGGCTCGTGGTGATGTAGGCTAGTGGTGGCTAGTGGTGATGGAGACTAGTGGTGGTGGTGGCTAGTGGTGGCTAGTGGTGATGAAGGCTAGTGTTGGCTAGTGGTGATGAAGGCTAGTGGTGGCTAGCTGTGATGGAGGCTGGTGGTGATGAAGGCTAGTGGTGATGGAGGCTAGTGGTGATGAAGAATAGTAGTGGTGGCTAGTGGTGGTGGTGGCTATTGGTGGTGGTGGCTAGTGGTGATGGAGGCTAGTGGTAATGGAGGCTAGTGGTGGATAGCTGTGATGGAGGCTGGTGGTGATGAAGGCTAGTGGTGATGGAGGCTAGTGGTGATGAAGAATAGTGGTGGTGGCTAGTGGTGATGGAGGCTAGTGGTAATGGAGGCTAGTGGTGATGGACGATAGTGGTGATGAAGGCTAGTGGTGATGGAGGCTAGTGGTGATGAAGGCTAGTGGTGATGGAGGCTAGTGGTGATGGAGGCTAGTGGTGATGAAGAATAGTGGTGGTGGCTAGTGTTGGTGGTGGCTATCGGTGGTGGTGGCTAGTGGTGATGGAGGCTAGTGGTAATGGAGGCTAGTGGGAATGGAGGCTAGTGGCGATGGAGGCTAGTGGTGATGGAGGCTAGTGGTGATGAAGGCTAATGGTGATGAAGGCTAATGGTGATGAAGGCTAGTGGTGATGAAGGCTAGTGGTGATGAAGGCTAGTGGTGATGGAGGCTAGTGATGATGGAGAGTAATGGTGGTTCGTGGTAATGAAGGCTAGTGGTGATGGAGGCTAGTGGTGAAAAAGGCTAGTGGTGATGGAGGCTAGTGGTGATGAAGACTAATGATGATGAAGGCTAGTGGTGATGGAGGCTAGTGGTGATGGAGGCTAGTGGTGATGGAGGCTAGTGGTGATGGAGGCTCGTGGTGATGAAGGCTAGTGGTGATGGAGGCTAGTGATGAATGAGGCTAATGGTGGCTCGTGGCGATGAAGGCTAATGGTGGCTAGTGGTGATGAAGGATAGTGGTGATGGAGGCTAGTGGTGATGGTGATGGAGGCTAGTGGTGATGAAGGCTAGTGGAGGTGGTGGCTAGTGGTGATGGAGGCTAGTGGTGATTGAGAATAGTGGTGATGGAGGCAAGTGGTGATGAAGGCTAGTGATGGTGGTGGTTAGTGGTGATGAAGGCTTGTGGTGATGGAGGCTAGTGGTGATAAAGGCTTGTGGTGGTGGAGGCAAGTGGTGATGGAGGCTAGTAGTGATGGAGGCTAGTAGTGATGAAGGCTAGTGGTGATGAAGGCTAATGGTGCTGAAAGCTAGTGGTGATGGAGGCTAGTGGTGTTGGAGGCTAGTGGTGATGAAGGCTAGTGGTGATGGAGGCTAGTGGTGATTAAGGCTAATGGTGGTGGTGGCTAGTGGTAATGGAGGCTAGTGGTGATGGAGGATAGTGGTGATGGAGGCTACTGGTGATGGAGGCTACTGGTGATGAAGGCTGGTGGTGATGGAGGCTAGTGGTGATGGAGGCTAGTGGTGATGAAGGGTAGTGGTGCTGGCTAGTGGTGATGAAGTCTAGTGGTTATGGGGGCTAGTAGTGATGGAGACTAGTGGTGATGGAGGCTAATGGTGATGAAGGCTAATGGTGATGAAGGCTAGTGGTTATGGAGACTCGTGGTGATGAAGGCAAGTGGTGATGGAGGCTAGTGGTGATGGAGGCTAGTGGTGGTGGAGGCTAGTGGTGATAAAGGCTAGTGGTGATTGAGGCTACTGGTGATGGAGGCTAGTGGTGATGAAGGCTAGTGGTGGTGGTGGCTAGTGGTGATGAAGGCTTGTGGTGATGGAGGCTAGTGGTGATAAAGGCTTGTGGTGGTGGAGGCAAGTGGTGATGGAGGCTAGTAGTGATGGAGGCTAGTAGTGATGAAGGCTAGTGGTGATGGAGGCTAGTGGTGATTAAGGCTAATGGTGGTGGTGGCTAGTGGTAATGGAGGCTAGTGGTGATGGAGGATAGTGGTGATGGAGGCTACTGGTGATGGATGCTACTGGTGATGAAGGCTGGTGGTGATGGAGGCTAGTGGTGATAGAGGCTAGTGGTGATGAAGGATAGTGGTGGTGGCTAGTGGTGGTGGAGGCTAGTGGTTATGGGGGCTAGTAGTGATGGAGACTAGTGGTGATGGAGGCTAAGTGTGATGAAGGCTAATGGCGATGAAGGCTAATGGTTATGGAGACTCGTGGTGATGAAGGCAAGTGGTGATGGAGGCTAGTGGTGATGGAGGCTATTGGTGGCTCGTGGTGATGAAGGCTAGTGGTGGCTAGTGGTAATGGAGGCTAGTGGTGATGGAGGCTAGTGGTGGTGGAGGCTAGTGGTGATAAAGGCTAGTGGTGATGTAGGCTACTGGTGATGGAGGCTACTGGTGATGAAGGCTGGTGGTGATGGAGGCTAGTGGTGATGAAGGCTTGTGGTGATGGAGGCTAGTGGTGATAAAGGCTTGTGGTGGTGGAGGCAAGTGGTGATGGAGGCTAGTAGTGATGGAGGCTAGTAGTGATGAAGGCTAGTGGTGATGGAGGCTAGTGGTGATTAAGGCTAATGGTGGTGGTGGCTAGTGGTAATGGAGGCTAGTGGTGATGGAGGATAGTGGTGATGGAGGCTACTGGTGATGGAGGCTACTGGTGATGAAGGCTGGTGGTGATGGAGGCTAGTGGTGATGGAGGCTAGTGGTGATGAAGGATAGTGGTGGTGGCTAGTGGTGGTGGAGGCTAGTGGTTATGGGGGCTAGTAGTGATGGAGACTAGTGGTGATGGAGGCTAAGTGTGATGAAGGCTAATGGCGATGAAGGCTAATGGTTATGGAGACTCGTGGTGATGAAGGCAAGTGGTGATGGAGGCTAGTGGTGATGGAGGCTATTGGTGGCTCGTGGTGATGAAGGCTAGTGGTGGCTAGTGGTAATGGAGGCTAGTGGTGATGGAGGCTAGTGGTGGTGGAGGCTAGTGGTGATAAAGGCTAGTGGTGATGTAGGCTACTGGTGATGGAGGCTACTGGTGATGAAGGCTGGTGGTGATGGAGGCTAGTGGTGATGAAGGCTTGTGGTGATGGAGGCTAGTGGTGATAAAGGCTTGTGGTGGTGGAGGCAAGTGGTGATGGAGGCTAGTAGTGATGGAGGCTAGTAGTGATGAAGGCTAGTGGTGATGGAGGCTAGTGGTGATTAAGGCTAATGGTGGTGGTGGCTAGTGGTAATGGAGGCTAGTGGTGATGGAGGATAGTGGTGATGGAGGCTACTGGTGATGGAGGCTACTGGTGATGAAGGCTGGTGGTGATGGAGGCTAGTGGTGATGGAGGCTAGTGGTGATGAAGGATAGTGGTGGTGGCTAGTGGTGGTGGAGGCTAGTGGTTATGGGGGCTAGTAGTGATGGAGACTAGTGGTGATGGAGGCTAAGTGTGATGAAGGCTAATGGTGATGAAGGCTAGTGGTTATGGAGACTCGTGGTGATGAAGGCAAGTGGTGATGGAGGCTAGTGGTGATGGAGGCTATTGGTGGCTCGTGGTGATGAAGGCTAGTGGTGGCTAGTGGTAATGGAGGCTAGTGGTGATGGAGGCTAGTGGTGGTGGAGGCTAGTGGTGATGAAGGCTAGTGGTGATGTAGGCTACTGGTGATGGAGGCTACTGGTGATGAAGGCTGGTGGTGATGGAGGCTAGTGGTGATGGAGGCTAGTGGTGATGAAGGATAGTGGTGGTGGCTAGTGGTGGTGGTGCCTAGTGGTGATGGAGGCTAGTGGTGATGGAGTCTAGTGGTGATGGAGGCTAGTGGTGATGAAGGCTAGTGGTGATGAAGGCTAGTGGTGATGGAGGCTAGTGGTGATGGAGGCTAGTGTTTATGAAGGCTAAAGGTGATGGAGGCTAGTGCTGGTGGAGGCTAGTGGTGGCTAGTGGTGATGGAGGCTAGTGGCGATGGAGGCTTGTGGTGATGGAGACTAGTGGTGATGGAGGCTAGTGGTTATGGAGGCTAGTGGTGATGGTGGCTAGTGGTGATGAAGGCTAGTGGTGATGGTGGCTAGTTGTGCCTTGTGGTGATGGAGGCTAGTTGTGGCTAGTGGTGATGGAGCCTAGTGGTGATGAAGGCTAGTGGCGATGAAGGCTAGTGGTGGTTAGTGGTTATGGAGGCTAGTGGTGATGAAGGATAATGATGGCTAGGGGTGATGAAGGCTAGTGGTGATGGAGACTAGAGGTGGTGGAGGCTAGTGGTGATAAAGGCTAGTGGTGATGTAGGCTACTGGTGATGGAGGCTACTGGTGATGAAGGCTGGTGGTGATGGAGGCTAGTGGTGATGGAGGCTAGTGGTGATGAAGGCTTGTGGTGATGGAGGCTAGTGGAGGTGGTGGCTAGTGGTGATGGAGGCTAGTGGTGATTGAGAATAGTGGTGATGGAGGCAAGTGGTGATGAAGGCAAGTGATGGTGGTGGCTAGTGGTGATGAAGGCTTGTGGTGATGGAGGCTAGTGGTGATAAAGGCTTGTGGTGGTGGAGGCAAGTGGTGATGGAGGCTAGTAGTGATGGAGGCTAGTAGTGATGAAGGCTAGTGGTGATGAAGGCTAATGGTGCTGAAAGCTAGTGGTGATGGAGGCTAGTGGTGTTGGAGGCTAGTGGTGATGAAGGCTAGTGGTGATGGAGGCTAGTGGTGATTAAGGGTAATGGTGGTGGTGGCTAGTGGTAATGGAGGCTAGTGGTGATGGTGGCTAGTGGTGATGAAGGCTAGTGGTGATGGTGGCTAGTTGTGCCTTGTGGTGATGGAGGCTAGTTGTGGCTAGTGGTGATGGAGCCTAGTGGTGATGAAGGCTAGTGGCGATGAAGGCTAGTGGTGGTTAGTGGTTATGGAGGCTAGTGGTGATGAAGGATAATGATGGCTAGGGGTGATGAAGGCTAGTGGTGATGAAGGCTAGTGGTGATGGAGGCTAGTGGTGATTAAGGCTAATGGTGGTGGTGGCTAGTGGTAATGGAGGCTAGTGGTGATGGAGGATAGTGGTGATGGAGGCTACTGGTGATGGAGGCTACTGGTGATGAAGGCTGGTGGTGATGGAGGCTAGTGGTGATGGAGGCTAGTGGTGATGAAGGGTAGTGGTGCTGGCTAGTGGTGATGAAGGCTAGTGGTTATGGGGGCTAGTAGTGATGGAGACTAGTGGTGATGGAGGCTAATGGTGATGAAGGCTAATGGTGATGAAGGCTAGTGGTTATGGAGACTCGTGGTGATGAAGGCAAGTGGTGATGGAGGCTAGTGGTGATGGAGGCTAGTGGTGGTGGAGGCTAGTGGTGATAAAGGCTAGTCGTGATTGAGGCTACTGGTGATGGAGGCTAGTGGTGATGAAGGCTAGTGGTGGTGGTGGCTAGTGGTGATGAAGGCTTGTGGTGATGGAGGCTAGTGGTGATAAAGGCTTGTGGTGGTGGAGGCAAGTGGTGATGGAGGCTAGTAGTGATGGAGGCTAGTAGTGATGAAGGCTAGTGGTGATGGAGGCTAGTGGTGATTAAGGCTAATGGTGGTGGTGGCTAGTGGTAATGGAGGCTAGTGGTGATGGAGGATAGTGGTGATGGAGGCTACTGGTGATGGAGGCTAGTGGTGATGGAGGCTAGTGGTGATGAAGGCTAATGGTGATGAAGGCTAGTGGTGATGAAGTCTAGTGGTGATGAAGGCTAGTGGTGATGGAGGCTAGTGATGATGGAGGCTAATGGTGGTTTGTGGTAATGAAGGCTAGTGGTGATGGAGGCTAGTGGTGAAAAAGGCTAGTGGTGATGGAGGCTAGTGGTGATGAAGGCTACTGATGATGAAGGCTAGTGGTGATGGAGGCTAGTGGTGATGGAGGCTAGTGGTGATGGAGGATAGTGGTAATGCAGGCTAATGGTGATGAAGGCTAACGGTGATGAAGGCTAGTGGAGATGGAGTCTCGTGGTGATGAAGCCTAGTGGTGATGGAGGCTAGTGATGATGGAGGCTAATGGTGGCTCGTGGTGATGTAGGCTAGTGGTGGCTAGTGGTGATGGAGACTAGTGGTGGTGGTGGCTAGTGGTGGCTAGTGGTGATGAAGGCTAGTGTTGGCTAGTGGTGATGAAGGCTAGTGGTGGCTAGCTGTGATGGAGGCTGGTGGTGATGAAGGCTAGTGGTGATGGAGGCTAGTGGTGATGAAGAATAGTAGTGGTGGCTAGTGGTGGTGGTGGCTATTGGTGGTGGTGGCTAGTGGTGATGGAGGCTAGTGGCAATGGAGGCTAGTGGTGGCTAGCTGTGATGGAGGCTGGTGGTGATGAAGGCTAGTGGTGATGGAGGCTAGTGGTGATGAAGAATAGTGGTGGTGGCTAGTGGTGATGGAGGCTAGTGGTAATGGAGGCTAGTGGTGATGGACGATAGTGGTGATGAAGGCTAGTGGTGATGGTGGCTAGTGGTGATGAAGGCTACTGATGATGAAGGCTAGTGGTGATGGAGGCTAGTGGTGATGAAGAATAGTGGTGGTGGCTAGTGTTGGTGGTGGCTATCGGTGGTGTTGGCTAGTGGTGATGGAGGCTAGTGGTAATGGAGGCTAGTGGGAATGGAGGCTAGTGGTGATGGAGGCTAGTGGTGATGGAGGCTAGTGGTGATGAAGGCTAATGGTGATGAAGGCTAATGGTGATGAAGGCTAGTGGTGATGAAGGCTAGTGGTGATGAAGGCTAGTGGTGATGGAGGCTAGTGATGATGGAGAGTAATGGTGGTTCGTGGTAATGAAGGCTAGTGGTGATGGAGGCTAGTGGTGAAAAAGGCTAGTGGTGATGGAGGCTAGTGGTGATGAAGACTAATGATGATGAAGGCTAGTGGTGATGGAGGCTAGTGGTGATGGAGGCTAGTGGTGATGGAGGCTAGTGGTGATGGAGGCTCGTGGTGATGAAGGCTAGTGGTGATGGAGGCTAGTGATGAATGAGGCTAATGGTGGCTCGTGGCGATGAAGGCTAATGGTGGCTAGTGGTGATGAAGGATAGTGGTGATGGAGGCTAGTGGTGATGGTGATGGAGGCTAGTGGTGATGAAGGCTAGTGGAGGTGGTGGCTAGTGGTGATGGAGGCTAGTGGTGATTGAGAATAGTGGTGATGGAGGCAAGTGGTGATGAAGGCTAGTGATGGTGGTGGTTAGTGGTGATGAAGGCTTGTGGTGATGGAGGCTAGTGGTGATAAAGGCTTGTGGTGGTGGAGGCAAGTGGTGATGGAGGCTAGTAGTGATGGAGGCTAGTAGTGATGAAGGCTAGTGGTGATGAAGGCTAATGGTGCTGAAAGCTAGTGGTGATGGAGGCTAGTGGTGTTGGAGGCTAGTGGTGATGAAGGCTAGTGGTGATGGAGGCTAGTGGTGATTAAGGCTAATGGTGGTGGTGGCTAGTGGTAATGGAGGCTAGTGGTGATGGAGGATAGTGGTGATGGAGGCTACTGGTGATGGAGGCTACTGGTGATGAAGGCTGGTGGTGATGGAGGCTAGTGGTGATGGAGGCTAGTGGTGATGAAGGATAGTGGTGGTGGCTAGTGGTGGTGGAGGCTAGTGGTTATGGGGGCTAGTAGTGATGGAGACTAGTGGTGATGGAGGCTAATGGTGATGAAGGCTAATGGTGATGAAGGCTAGTGGTTATGGAGACTCGTGGTGATGAAGGCAAGTGGTGATGGAGGCTAGTGGTGATGGAGGCTAGTGGTGGTGGAGGCTAGTGGTGATAAAGGCTAGTGGTGATTGAGGCTACTGGTGATGGAGGCTAGTGGTGATGAAGGCTAGTGGTGGTGGTGGCTAGTGGTGATGAAGGCTTGTGGTGATGGAGGCTAGTGGTGATAAAGGCTTGTGGTGGTGGAGGCAAGTGGTGATGGAGGCTAGTAGTGATGGAGGCTAGTAGTGATGAAGGCTAGTGGTGATGGAGGCTAGTGGTGATTAAGGCTAATGGTGGTGGTGGCTAGTGGTGGTGGAGGCTAGTGGTTATGGGGGCTAGTAGTGATGGAGACTAGTGGTGATGGAGGCTAAGTGTGATGAAGGCTAATGGCGATGAAGGCTAATGGTTATGGAGACTCGTGGTGATGAAGGCAAGTGGTGATGGAGGCTAGTGGTGATGGAGGCTATTGGTGGCTCGTGGTGATGAAGGCTAGTGGTGGCTAGTGGTAATGGAGGCTAGTGGTGATGGAGGCTAGTGGTGGTGGAGGCTAGTGGTGATAAAGGCTACTGGTGATGGAGGCTACTGGTGATGAAGGCTGGTGGTGATGGAGGCTAGTGGTGATGAAGGCTTGTGGTGATGGAGGCTAGTGGTGATAAAGGCTTGTGGTGGTGGAGGCAAGTGGTGATGGAGGCTAGTAGTGATGGAGGCTAGTAGTGATGAAGGCTAGTGGTGATGGAGGCTAGTGGTGATTAAGGCTAATGGTGGTGGTGGCTAGTGGTAATGGAGGCTAGTGGTGATGGAGGATAGTGGTGATGGAGGCTACTGGTGATGGAGGCTACTGGTGATGAAGGCTGGTGGTGATGGAGGCTAGTGGTGATGGAGGCTAGTGGTGATGAAGGATAGTGGTGGTGGCTAGTGGTGGTGGAGGCTAGTGGTTATGGGGGCTAGTAGTGATGGAGACTAGTGGTGATGGAGGCTAAGTGTGATGAAGGCTAATGGTGATGAAGGCTAGTGGTTATGGAGACTCGTGGTGATGAAGGCAAGTGGTGATGGAGGCTAGTGGTGATGGAGGCTATTGGTGGCTCGTGGTGATGAAGGCTAGTGGTGGCTAGTGGTAATGGAGGCTAGTGGTGATGGAGGCTAGTGGTGGTGGAGGCTAGTGGTGATGAAGGCTAGTGGTGATGTAGGCTACTGGTGATGGAGGCTACTGGTGATGAAGGCTGGTGGTGATGGAGGCTAGTGGTGATGGAGGCTAGTGGTGATGAAGGATAGTGGTGGTGGCTAGTGGTGGTGGTGCCTAGTGGTGATGGAGGCTAGTGGTGATGGAGTCTAGTGGTGATGGAGGCTAGTGGTGATGAAGGCTAGTGGTGATGAAGGCTAGTGGTGATGGAGGCTAGTGGTGATGGAGGCTAGTGTTTATGAAGGCTAAAGGTGATGGAGGCTAGTGCTGGTGGAGGCTAGTGGTGGCTAGTGGTGATGGAGGCTAGTGGCGATGGAGGCTTGTGGTGATGGAGACTAGTGGTGATGGAGGCTAGTGGTTATGGAGGCTAGTGGTGATGGTGGCTAGTGGTGATGAAGGCTAGTGGTGATGGTGGCTAGTTGTGCCTTGTGGTGATGGAGGCTAGTTGTGGCTAGTGGTGATGGAGCCTAGTGGTGATGAAGGCTAGTGGCGATGAAGGCTAGTGGTGGTTAGTGGTTATGGAGGCTAGTGGTGATGAAGGATAATGATGGCTAGGGGTGATGAAGGCTAGTGGTGATGGAGACTAGAGGTGGTGGAGGCTAGTGGTGATAAAGGCTAGTGGTGATGTAGGCTACTGGTGATGGAGGCTACTGGTGATGAAGGCTGGTGGTGATGGAGGCTAGTGGTGATGGAGGCTAGTGGTGATGAAGGCTTGTGGTGATGGAGGCTAGTGGTGATAAAGGCTTGTGGTGGTGGAGGCAAGTGGTGATGGAGGCTAGTAGTGATGGAGGCTAGTAGTGATGAAGGCTAGTGGTGATGAAGGCTAATGGTGCTGAAAGCTAGTGGTGATGGAGGCTAGTGGTGTTGGAGGCTAGTGGTGATGAAGGCTAGTGGTGATGGAGGCTAGTGGTGATTAAGGCTAATGGTGGTGGTGGCTAGTGGTAATGGAGGCTAGTGGTGATGGAGGATAGTGGTGATGGAGGCTACTGGTGATGGAGGCTACTGGTGATGAAGGCTGGTGGTGATGGAGGCTAGTGGTGATGGAGGCTAGTGGTGATGAAGGGTAGTGGTGCTGGCTAGTGGTGATGAAGGCTAGTGGTTATGGGGGCTAGTAGTGATGGAGACTAGTGGTGATGGAGGCTAATGGTGATGAAGGCTAATGGTGATGAAGGCTAGTGGTTATGGAGACTCGTGGTGATGAAGGCAAGTGGTGATGGAGGCTAGTGGTGATGGAGGCTAGTGGTGGTGGAGGCTAGTGGTGATAAAGGCTAGTCGTGATTGAGGCTACTGGTGATGGAGGCTAGTGGTGATGAAGGCTAGTGGTGGTGGTGGCTAGTGGTGATGAAGGCTTGTGGTGATGGAGGCTAGTGGTGATAAAGGCTTGTGGTGGTGGAGGCAAGTGGTGATGGAGGCTAGTAGTGATGGAGGCTAGTAGTGATGAAGGCTAGTGGTGATGGAGGCTAGTGGTGATTAAGGCTAATGGTGGTGGTGGCTAGTGGTAATGGAGGCTAGTGGTGATGGAGGATAGTGGTGATGGAGGCTACTGGTGATGGAGGCTAGTGGTGATGGAGGCTAGTGGTGATGAAGGCTAATGGTGATGAAGGCTAGTGGTGATGAAGGCTAGTGGTGATGAAGGCTAGTGGTGATGGAGGCTAGTGATGATGGAGGCTAATGGTGGTTTGTGGTAATGAAGGCTAGTGGTGATGGAGGCTAGTGGTGAAAAAGGCTAGTGGTGATGGAGGCTAGTGGTGATGAAGGCTACTGATGATGAAGGCTAGTGGTGATGGAGGCTAGTGGTGATGGAGGCTAGTGGTGATGGAGGATAGTGGTAATGCAGGCTAATGGTGATGAAGGCTAACGGTGATGAAGGCTAGTGGAGATGGAGTCTCGTGGTGATGAAGCCTAGTGGTGATGGAGGCTAGTGATGATGGAGGCTAATGGTGGCTCGTGGTGATGTAGGCTAGTGGTGGCTAGTGGTGATGGAGACTAGTGGTGGTGGTGGCTAGTGGTGGCTAGTGGTGATGAAGGCTAGTGTTGGCTAGTGGTGATGAAGGCTAGTGGTGGCTAGCTGTGATGGAGGCTGGTGGTGATGAAGGCTAGTGGTGATGGAGGCTAGTGGTGATGAAGAATAGTAGTGGTGGCTAGTGGTGGTGGTGGCTATTGGTGGTGGTGGCTAGTGGTGATGGAGGCTAGTGGTAATGGAGGCTAGTGGTGGCTAGCTGTGATGGAGGCTGGTGGTGATGAAGGCTAGTGGTGATGGAGGCTAGTGGTGATGAAGAATAGTGGTGGTGGCTAGTGGTGATGGAGGCTAGTGGTAATGGAGGCTAGTGGTGATGGACGATAGTGGTGATGAAGGCTAGTGGTGATGGAGGCTAGTGGTGATGAAGGCTACTGATGATGAAGAGTAGTGGTGATGGAGGCTAGTGGTGATGAAGAATAGTGGTGGTGGCTAGTGTTGGTGGTGGCTATCGGTGGTGGTGGCTAGTGGTGATGGAGGCTAGTGGTAATGGAGGCTAGTGGGAATGGAGGCTAGTGGTGATGGAGGCTAGTGGTGATGGAGGCTAGTGGTGATGAAGGCTAATGGTGATGAAGGCTAATGGTGATGAAGGCTAGTGGTGATGAAGGCTAGTGGTGATGAAGGCTAGTGGTGATGGAGGCTAGTGATGATGGAGAGTAATGGTGGTTCGTGGTAATGAAGGCTAGTGGTGATGGAGGCTAGTGGTGAAAAAGGCTAGTGGTGATGGAGGCTAGTGGTGATGAAGACTAATGATGATGAAGGCTAGTGGTGATGGAGGCTAGTGGTGATGGAGGCTAGTGGTGATGGTGGCTCGTGGTGATGAAGGCTAGTGGTGATGGAGGCTAGTGATGAATGAGGCTAATGGTGGCTCGTGGCGATGAAGGCTAATGGTGGCTAGTGGTGATGAAGGATAGTGGTGATGGAGGCTAGTGGTGATGGTGATGGAGGCTAGTGGTGATGAAGGCTAGTGGAGGTGGTGGCTAGTGGTGATGGAGGCTAGTGGTGATTGAGAATAGTGGTGATGGAGGCAAGTGGTGATGAAGGCTAGTGATGGTGGTGGCTAGTGGTGATGAAGGCTTGTGGTGATGGAGGCTAGTGGTGATAAAGGCTTGTGGTGGTGGAGGCAAGTGGTGATGGAGGCTAGTAGTGATGGAGGCTAGTAGTGATGAAGGCTAGTGGTGATGAAGGCTAATGGTGCTGAAAGCTAGTGGTGATGGAGGCTAGTGGTGTTGGAGGCTAGTGGTGATGAAGGCTAGTGGTGATGGAGGCTAGTGGTGATTAAGGCTAATGGTGGTGGTGGCTAGTGGTAATGGAGGCTAGTGGTGATGGAGGATAGTGGTGATGGAGGCTACTGGTGATGGAGGCTACTGGTGATGAAGGCTGGTGGTGATGGAGGCTAGTGGTGATGGAGGCTAGTGGTGATGAAGGGTAGTGGTGCTGGCTAGTGGTGATGAAGGCTAGTGGTTATGGGGGCTAGTAGTGATGGAGACTAGTGGTGATGGAGGCTAATGGTGATGAAGGCTAATGGTGATGAAGGCTAGTGGTTATGGAGACTCGTGGTGATGAAGGCAAGTGGTGATGGAGGCTAGTGGTGATGGAGGCTAGTGGTGGTGGAGGCTAGTGGTGATAAAGGCTAGTGGTGATTGAGGCTACTGGTGATGGAGGCTAGTGGTGATGAAGACTAGTGGTGGTGGTGGCTAGTGGTGATGAAGGATTGTGGTGATGGAGGCTAGTGGTGATAAAGGCTTGTGGTGGTGGAGGCAAGTGGTGATGGAGGCTAGTAGTGATGGAGGCTAGTAGTGATGAAGGCTAGTGGTGATGGAGGCTAGTGGTGATTAAGGCTAGTGGTTATGGAGACTCGTGGTGATGAAGGCAAGTGGTGATGGAGGCTAGTGGTGATGGAGGCTATTGGTGGCTCGTGGTGATGAAGGCTAGTGGTGGCTAGTGGTAATGGAGGCTAGTTGTGATGGAGGCTAGTGGTGGTGGAGGCTAGTGGTGATAAAGGCTAGTGGTGATGTAGGCTACTGGTGATGGAGGCTACTGGTGATGAAGGCTGGTGGTGATGGAGGCTAGTGGTGATGAAGGCTTGTGGTGATGGAGGCTAGTGGTGATAAAGGCTTGTGGTGGTGGAGGCAAGTGGTGATGGAGGCTAGTAGTGATGGAGGCTAGTAGTGATGAAGGCTAGTGGTGATGGAGGCTAGTGGTGATTAAGGCTAATGGTGGTGGTGGCTAGTGGTAATGGAGGCTAGTGGTGATGGAGGATAGTGGTGATGGAGGCTACTGGTGATGGAGGCTACTGGTGATGAAGGCTGGTGGTGATGGAGGCTAGTGGTGATGGAGGCTAGTGGTGATGAAGGATAGTGGTGGTGGCTAGTGGTGGTGGAGGCTAGTGGTTATGGGGGCTAGTAGTGATGGAGACTAGTGGTGATGGAGGCTAAGTGTGATGAAGGCTAATGGTGATGAAGGCTAGTGGTTATGGAGACTCGTGGTGATGAAGGCAAGTGGTGATGGAGGCTAGTGGTGATGGAGGCTATTGGTGGCTCGTGGTGATGAAGGCTAGTGGTGGCTAGTGGTAATGGAGGCTAGTGGTGATGGAGGCTAGTGGTGGTGGAGGCTAGTGGTGATGAAGGCTAGTGGTGATGTAGGCTACTGGTGATGGAGGCTACTGGTGATGAAGGCTGGTGGTGATGGAGGCTAGTGGTGATGGAGGCTAGTGGTGATGAAGGATAGTGGTGGTGGCTAGTGGTGGTGGTGCCTAGTGGTGATGGAGGCTAGTGGTGATGGAGTCTAGTGGTGATGGAGGCTAGTGGTGATGAAGGCTAGTGGTGATGAAGGCTAGTGGTGATGGAGGCTAGTGGTGATGGAGGCTAGTGTTTATGAAGGCTAAAGGTGATGGAGGCTAGTGCTGGTGGAGGCTAGTGGTGGCTAGTGGTGATGGAGGCTAGTGGCGATGGAGGCTTGTGGTGATGGAGACTAGTGGTGATGGAGGCTAGTGGTTATGGAGGCTAGTGGTGATGGTGGCTAGTGGTGATGAAGGCTAGTGGTGATGGTGGCTAGTTGTGCCTTGTGGTGATGGAGGCTAGTTGTGGCTAGTGGTGATGGAGCCTAGTGGTGATGAAGGCTAGTGGCGATGAAGGCTAGTGGTGGTTAGTGGTTATGGAGGCTAGTGGTGATGAAGGATAATGATGGCTAGGGGTGATGAAGGCTAGTGGTGATGGAGACTAGAGGTGGTGGAGGCTAGTGGTGATAAAGGCTAGTGGTGATGTAGGCTACTGGTGATGGAGGCTACTGGTGATGAAGGCTGGTGGTGATGGAGGCTAGTGGTGATGGAGGCTAGTGGTGATGAAGGCTTGTGGTGATGGAGGCTAGTGGTGATAAAGACTTGTGGTGGTGGAGGCAAGTGGTGATGGAGGCTAGTAGTGATGGAGGCTAGTAGTGATGAAAGCTAGTGGTGATGGAGGCTAGTGGTGATTAAGGCTAATGGTGGTGGTGGCTAGTGGTAATGGAGGCTAGTGGTGATGGAGGATAGTGGTGATGGAGGCTACTGGTGATGGCGGCTACTGGTGATGAAGGCTGGTGGTGATGGAGGCTAGTGGTGATGAAGGCTAGTGGTGATGAAGGACAGTGGTGTTGGAAGCTCGTGGTGATGGAGGCTAGTGGTGATGGAGGATAGTGGTAATGGAGGCTAGTGGTGATGGAGGCTAGTGGTGATGGAGGCTAGTGGTGATGAAGGCTAATGGTGATGAAGGCTAGTGGTGATGAAGGCTAGTGGTGAT
This sequence comes from Oncorhynchus mykiss, assembly GCF_057628025.1. Lineage (NCBI taxonomy): Eukaryota > Metazoa > Chordata > Actinopteri > Salmoniformes > Salmonidae > Oncorhynchus > Oncorhynchus mykiss. The sequence goes on along the minus strand of NC_143031.1, from coordinate 42,286,195 downwards.
GAAGGCTAGTGGTGATGGAGGCTAGTGATGATGGAGGCTAATGGTGGTTTGTGGTAATGAAGGCTAGTGGTGATGGAGGCTAGTGGTGATGAAGGCTACTGATGATGAAGGCTAGTGGTGATGGAGGCTAGTGGTGATGGAGGCTAGTGGTGATGGAGGATAGTGGTAATGCAGGCTAATGGTGATAAAGGCTAACGGTGATGAAGGCTAGTGGAGATGGAGACTCGTGGTGATGAAGCCTAGTGGTGATGGAGGCTAGTGATGATGGAGGCTAATGGTGGCTCGTGGTGATGTAGGCTAGTGGTGGCTAGTGGTGATGGAGACTAGTGGTGGTGGTGGCTAGTGGTGGCTAGTGGTGATGAAGGCTAGTGTTGGCTAGTGGTGATGAAGGCTAGTGGTGGCTAGCTGTGATGGAGGCTGGTGGTGATGAAGGCTAGTGGTGATGGAGGCTAGTGGTGATGAAGAATAGTAGTGGTGGCTAGTGGTGGTGGTGGCTATTGGTGGTGGTGGCTAGTGGTGATGGAGGCTAGTGGTAATGGAGGCTAGTGGTGGCTAGCTGTGATGGAGGCTGGTGGTGATGAAGGCTAGTGGTGATGGAGGCTAGTGGTGATGAAGAATAGTGGTGGTGGCTAGTGGTGATGGAGGCTAGTGGTAATGGAGGCTAGTAGTGATGAAAGCTAGTGGTGATGGAGGCTAGTGGTGATTAAGGCTAATGGTGGTGGTGGCTAGTGGTAATGGAGGCTAGTGGTGATGGAGGATAGTGGTGATGGAGGCTACTGGTGATGGCGGCTACTGGTGATGAAGGCTGGTGGTGATGGAGGCTAGTGGTGATGAAGGCTAGTGGTGATGAAGGACAGTGGTGTTGGAAGCTCGTGGTGATGGAGGCTAGTGGTGATGGAGGATAGTGGTAATGGAGGCTAGTGGTGATGGAGGCTAGTGGTGATGGAGGCTAGTGGTGATGAAGGCTAATGGTGATGAAGGCTAGTGGTGATGAAGGCTAGTGGTGATGAAGGCTAGTGGTGATGGAGGCTAGTGATGATGGAGGCTAATGGTGGTTTGTGGTAATGAAGGCTAGTGGTGATGGAGGCTAGTGGTGATGAAGGCTACTGATGATGAAGGCTAGTGGTGATGGAGGCTAGTGGTGATGGAGGCTAGTGGTGATGGAGGATAGTGGTAATGCAGGCTAATGGTGATAAAGGCTAACGGTGATGAAGGCTAGTGGAGATGGAGACTCGTGGTGATGAAGCCTAGTGGTGATGGAGGCTAGTGATGATGGAGGCTAATGGTGGCTCGTGGTGATGTAGGCTAGTGGTGGCTAGTGGTGATGGAGACTAGTGGTGGTGGTGGCTAGTGGTGGCTAGTGGTGATGAAGGCTAGTGTTGGCTAGTGGTGATGAAGGCTAGTGGTGGCTAGCTGTGATGGAGGCTGGTGGTGATGAAGGCTAGTGGTGATGGAGGCTAGTGGTGATGAAGAATAGTAGTGGTGGCTAGTGGTGGTGGTGGCTATTGGTGGTGGTGGCTAGTGGTGATGGAGGCTAGTGGTAATGGAGGCTAGTGGTGGCTAGCTGTGATGGAGGCTGGTGGTGATGAAGGCTAGTGGTGATGGAGGCTAGTGGTGATGAAGAATAGTGGTGGTGGCTAGTGGTGATGGAGGCTAGTGGTAATGGAGGCTAGTGGTAATGGAGGCTAGTGGTGATGGAGGCTAGTGGTGATGGAGGATAGTGGTGATGGAGGATAGTGGTAATGGAGGCTAATGGTGATGAAGGCTAATGGTGATGAAGGCTAGTGGTGATGGAGGCTCGTTGTGATGAAGGCTAGTGGTGATGGAGGGTAGTGATGAAGGAGGCTAATGGTGGCTCGTGGTGATGATGGCTAGTGGTGTTGGTGGCTAGTGGTGGCTAGTGGTGATGAAGGCTAGTGGTGGCTAGTGGTGATGAAGACTAGTGGTGGCTAGTGGTGATGAAGACTAGTGGTGAATAGTGGTGATGAAGGCTAGTGGTGGCTAGTGGTGATGAAGGCAATTGGTTGCTAGCTGCGATTGAGGCTAGGGGTGATGAAGGCTGGTGGTGATGGAGGCTAGTGGTGATGAAGGCTAGTGGTGGCTAGTGGCAATAAAGAATAGTGGTGGCGGAGGCTAGTGGTAATGGAGGCTATTGGTGTTAGAGGCCAATGGTGTTGGAAGCTCGTGGTGATGAAGGCTAGTGGTGATAGAGGCTAGTGGTGATGGAGGCTAGTGGTGGCTAGTGGTGATGAAGGCTAGTGGTGGCTAGTGGTGATGAAGACTAGTGGTGAATAGTGGTGATGAAGGCTAGTGGTGGCTAGCTGTGATGGAGGCTGGTGGTGATGAAGGCTAGTGGTGGCTAGTGGTGATGAAAGCTCCTGGTGGCTAGTGGTGGTGGTGGCTAGTGGTGATAGAGCCTAGTGGTGTTAGAGGCTAGTGGTGATGGAAGCTATTGGTGATGGAGGCTAGTGGTGATGAAGGCTAGTGGTGATGAAGGCCAGTGGTGTTGGAAGCTCGTGGTGATGAAGGCTAGTGGTGATAGAGGCTAGTGGTGATGGAGGCTAGTGGTGGCTAGTGGTGATGAAGGCTAGTGGTGGCTAGTGGTGATGAAGACTAGTGGTGAATAGTGGTGATGAAGGTTAGTGGTGTCTAGTGGTGATGAAGGCAATTGGTTGCTAGCTGTGATTGAGGCTAGGGGTGATGAAGGCTGGTGGTGATGGAGGCTAGTGGTGATGAAGGCTAGTGGTGGCTAGTGGCGATAAAGAATAGTGGTGGCGGAGGCTAGTGGTAATGCAGGCTAGTGGTGATGGAGGCTAGTGGTGATAAAGGCTAGTGGTGATAAAGGCTAGTGGTGATGAAGGCTACTGATGATAAAGGCTAGTGGTGATGGAGGCTAGTGGTGATGGAGGCTAGTGGTGATGAAAAATAGTGGTGGTGGCTAGTGGCGGTGGTGGCTATCGGTGGTGGTGGCTTGTGGTGATGGAGGCTAGTGGTAATGGAGGCTAGTGGTGATGGAGACTCGCGGTGATGAAGGCTAGTGGTGATGGAGGCTAGTGATGATGGAGGCTAATGGTGTTTCATGGTGATGAAGGCTAGTGGTGATGAAGGCTAGTTGTGAAAAAGGCTAGTGGTGATGGAGGCCAGTGGTGAAGGAGGCTAGTGGTGATGGAGGATAGTGGTAATGGAGGCTAATGGTGATGAAGGCTAATGGTGATGAAGGCTAGTGGTGATGGAGGCTCGTTGTGATGAAGGCTAGTGGTGATGGAGGGTAGTGATGAAGGAGGCTAATGGTGGCTCGTGGTGATGAAGGCTAGTGGTGGCTAGTGGTGATGGAGACTAGTGGTGGTGGTGGCTAGTGGTGGCTAGTGGTGATGAAGGCTAGTGGTGGCTAGTGGTGATGAAGGCTAGTGGTGGCTAGCTGTGATGGAGGCTGGTGGTGATGAAGGCTAGTGGTGATGAAGGCTAGTGGTGGCTAGCTGTGATGGAGGCTGGTGGTGGCTAGTGGTGATGAAAGCTCCTGGTGGCTAGTGGTGGTGGTGGCAAGTGGTGATAGAGCCTAGTGGTGTTAGAGGCTAGTGGTGATGGAAACTAGTGGTGATGGAGGCTAGTGGTGATGAAGGCTAGTGGTGATGAAGGACAGTGGTGTTGGAAGCTCGTGGTGATGGAGGCTAGTGGTGATGGAGGATAGTGGTAATGGAGGCTAGTGGTGATGGAGGCTAGTGGTGATGGAGGCTAGTGGTGATGAAGGCTAATGGTGATGAAGGCTAGTGGTGATGAAGGCTAGTGGTGATGAAGGCTAGTGGTGATGGAGGCTAGTGATGATGGAGGCTAATGGTGGTTTGTGGTAATGAAGGCTAGTGGTGATGGAGGCTAGTGGTGATGGAGGCTAGTGGTGATGAAGGCTTGTGGTGATGGAGGCTAGTGGTGATAAAGACTTGTGGTGGTGGAGGCAAGTGGTGATGGAGGCTAGTAGTGATGGAGGCTAGTAGTGATGAAAGCTAGTGGTGATGGAGGCTAGTGGTGATTAAGGCTAATGGTGGTGGTGGCTAGTGGTAATGGAGGCTAGTGGTGATGGAGGATAGTGGTGATGGAGGCTACTGGTGATGGCGGCTACTGGTGATGAAGGCTGGTGGTGATGGAGGCTAGTGGTGATGAAGGCTAGTGGTGATGAAGGACAGTGGTGTTGGAAGCTCGTGGTGATGGAGGCTAGTGGTGATGGAGGATAGTGGTAATGGAGGCTAGTGGTGATGGAGGCTAGTGGTGATGGAGGCTAGTGGTGATGAAGGCTAATGGTGATGAAGGCTAGTGGTGATGAAGGCTAGTGGTGATGAAGGCTAGTGGTGATGGAGGCTAGTGATGATGGAGGCTAATGGTGGTTTGTGGTAATGAAGGCTAGTGGTGATGGAGGCTAGTGGTGATGAAGGCTACTGATGATGAAGGCTAGTGGTGATGGAGGCTAGTGGTGATGGAGGCTAGTGGTGATGGAGGATAGTGGTAATGCAGGCTAATGGTGATAAAGGCTAACGGTGATGAAGGCTAGTGGAGATGGAGACTCGTGGTGATGAAGCCTAGTGGTGATGGAGGCTAGTGATGATGGAGGCTAATGGTGGCTCGTGGTGATGTAGGCTAGTGGTGGCTAGTGGTGATGGAGACTAGTGGTGGTGGTGGCTAGTGGTGGCTAGTGGTGATGAAGGCTAGTGTTGGCTAGTGGTGATGAAGGCTAGTGGTGGCTAGCTGTGATGGAGGCTGGTGGTGATGAAGGCTAGTGGTGATGGAGGCTAGTGGTGATGAAGAATAGTAGTGGTGGCTAGTGGTGGTGGTGGCTATTGGTGGTGGTGGCTAGTGGTGATGGAGGCTAGTGGTAATGGAGGCTAGTGGTGGCTAGCTGTGATGGAGGCTGGTGGTGATGAAGGCTAGTGGTGATGGAGGCTAGTGGTGATGAAGAATAGTGGTGGTGGCTAGTGGTGATGGAGGCTAGTGGTAATGGAGGCTAGTGGTAATGGAGGCTAGTGGTGATGGAGGCTAGTGGTGATGGAGGATAGTGGTGATGGAGGATAGTGGTAATGGAGGCTAATGGTGATGAAGGCTAATGGTGATGAAGGCTAGTGGTGATGGAGGCTCGTTGTGATGAAGGCTAGTGGTGATGGAGGGTAGTGATGAAGGAGGCTAATGGTGGCTCGTGGTGATGATGGCTAGTGGTGTTGGTGGCTAGTGGTGGCTAGTGGTGATGAAGGCTAGTGGTGGCTAGTGGTGATGAAGACTAGTGGTGGCTAGTGGTGATGAAGACTAGTGGTGAATAGTGGTGATGAAGGCTAGTGGTGGCTAGTGGTGATGAAGGCAATTGGTTGCTAGCTGCGATTGCGGCTAGGGGTGATGAAGGCTGGTGGTGATGGAGGCTAGTGGTGATGAAGGCTAGTGGTGGCTAGTGGCAATAAAGAATAGTGGTGGCGGAGGCTAGTGGTAATGGAGGCTATTGGTGTTAGAGGCCAATGGTGTTGGAAGCTTGTGGTGATGAAGGCTAGTGGTGATAGAGGCTAGTGGTGATGGAGGCTAGTGGTGGCTAGTGGTGATGAAGGCTAGTGGTGGCTAGTGGTGATGAAGACTAGTGGTGAATAGTGGTGATGAAGGCTAGTGGTGGCTAGCTGTGATGGAGGCTGGTGGTGATGAAGGCTAGTGGTGGCTAGTGGTGATGAAAGCTCCTGGTGGCTAGTGGTGGTGGTGGCTAGTGGTGATAGAGCCTAGTGGTGTTAGAGGCTAGTGGTGATGGAAGCTATTGGTGATGAAAAATAGTGGTGGTGGCTAGTGGCGGTGGTGGCTATCGGTGGTGGTGGCTTGTGGTGATGGAGGCTAGTGGTAATGGAGGCTAGTGGTGATGGAGACTCGCGGTGATGAAGGCTAGTGGTGATGGAGGCTAGTGATGATGGAGGCTAATGGTGTTTCATGGTGATGAAGGCTAGTGGTGATGAAGGCTAGTGGTGAAAAAGGCTAGTGGTGATGGAGGCCAGTGGTGAAGGAGGCTAGTGGTGATGGAGGATAGTGGTAATGGAGGCTAATGGTGATGAAGGCTAATGGTGATGAAGGCTAGTGGTGATGGAGGCTCGTTGTGATGAAGGCTAGTGGTGATGGAGGGTAGTGATGAAGGAGGCTAATGGTGGCTCGTGGTGATGAAGGCTAGTGGTGGCTAGTGGTGATGGAGACTAGTGGTGGTGGTGGCTAGTGGTGGCTAGTGGTGATGAAGGCTAGTGGTGGCTAGTGGTGATGAAGGCTAGTGGTGGCTAGCTGTGATGGAGGCTGGTGGTGATGAAGGCTAGTGGTGATGAAGGCTAGTGGTGGCTAGCTGTGATGGAGGCTGGTGGTGGCTAGTGGTGATGAAAGCTCCTGGTGGCTAGTGGTGGTGGTGGCAAGTGGTGATAGAGCCTAGTGGTGTTAGAGGCTAGTGGTGATGGAAGCTAGTGGTGATGGAGGCTAGTGGTGATGAAGGCTAGTGGTGATGAAGGACAGTGGTGTTGGAAGCTCGTGGTGATGGAGGCTAGTGGTGATGGAGGATAGTGGTAATGGAGGCTAGTGGTGATGGAGGCTAGTGGTGATGGAGGCTAGTGGTGATGAAGGCTAATGGTGATGAAGGCTAGTGGTGATGAAGGCTAGTGGTGATGAAGGCTAGTGGTGATGGAGGCTAGTGATGATGGAGGCTAATGGTGGTTTGTGGTAATGAAGGCTAGTGGTGATGGAGGCTAGTGGTGATGGAGGCTAGTGGTGATGAAGGCTTGTGGTGATGGAGGCTAGTGGTGATAAAGACTTGTGGTGGTGGAGGCAAGTGGTGATGGAGGCTAGTAGTGATGGAGGCTAGTAGTGATGAAAGCTAGTGGTGATGGAGGCTAGTGGTGATTAAGGCTAATGGTGGTGGTGGCTAGTGGTAATGGAGGCTAGTGGTGATGGAGGATAGTGGTGATGGAGGCTACTGGTGTTAGAGGCTAGTGGTGATGGAAGCTAGTGGTGATGGAGGCTAGTGGTGATGAAGGCTAGTGGTGATGAAGGACAGTGGTGTTGGAAGCTCGTGGTGATGGAGGCTAGTGGTGATGGAGGATAGTGGTAATGGAGGCTAGTGGTGATGGAGGCTAGTGGTGATGGAGGCTAGTGGTGATGAAGGCTAATGGTGATGAAGGCTAGTGGTGATGAAGGCTAGTGGTGATGAAGGCTAGTGGTGATGGAGGCTAGTGATGATGGAGGCTAATGGTGGTTTGTGGTAATGAAGGCTAGTGGTGATGGAGGCTAGTGGTGAAAAAGGCTAGTGGTGATGGAGGCTAGTGGTGATGAAGGCTACTGATGATGAAGGCTAGTGGTGATGGAGGCTAGTGGTGATGGAGGCTAGTGGTGATGGAGGATAGTGGTAATGCAGGCTAATGGTGATGAAGGCTAACGGTGATGAAGGCTAGTGGAGATGGAGTCTCGTGGTGATGAAGCCTAGTGGTGATGGAGGCTAGTGATGATGGAGGCTAATGGTGGCTCGTGGTGATGTAGGCTAGTGGTGGCTAGTGGTGATGGAGACTAGTGGTGGTGGTGGCTAGTGGTGGCTAGTGGTGATGAAGGCTAGTGTTGGCTAGTGGTGATGAAGGCTAGTGGTGGCTAGCTGTGATGGAGGCTGGTGGTGATGAAGGCTAGTGGTGATGGAGGCTAGTGGTGATGAAGAATAGTAGTGGTGGCTAGTGGTGGTGGTGGCTATTGGTGGTGGTGGCTAGTGGTGATGGAGGCTAGTGGTAATGGAGGCTAGTGGTGGCTAGCTGTGATGGAGGCTGGTGGTGATGAAGGCTAGTGGTGATGGAGGCTAGTGGTGATGAAGAATAGTGGTGGTGGCTAGTGGTGATGGAGGCTAGTGGTAATGGAGGCTAGTGGTGATGGACGATAGTGGTGATGAAGGCTAGTGGTGATGGAGGCTAGTGGTGATGAAGAATAGTGGTGGGGGCTAGTGTTTGTGGTGGCTATCGGTGGTGGTGGCTAGTGGTGATGGAGGCTAGTGGTAATGGAGGCTAGTGGGAATGGAGGCTAGTGGTGATGGAGGCTAGTGGTGATGGAGGCTAGTGGTGATGAAGGCTAATGGTGATGAAGGCTAATGGTGATGAAGGCTAGTGGTGATGAAGGCTAGTGGTGATGAAGGCTAGTGGTGATGGAGGCTAGTGATGATGGAGAGTAATGGTGGTTTGTGGTAATGAAGGCTAGTGGTGATGGAGGCTAGTGGTGAAAAAGGCTAGTGGTGATGGAGGCTAGTGGTGATGAAGACTAATGATGATGAAGGCTAGTGGTGATGGAGGCTAGTGGTGATGGAGGCTAGTGGTGATGGAGGCTAGTGGTGATGGAGGCTCGTGGTGATGAAGGCTAGTGGTGATGGAGGCTAGTGATGAATGAGGCTAATGGTGGCTCGTGGCGATGAAGGCTAATGGTGGCTAGTGGTGATGAAGGATAGTGGTGATGGAGGCTAGTGGTGATGGTGATGGAGGCTAGTGGTGATGAAGGCTAGTGGAGGTGGTGGCTAGTGGTGATGGAGGCTAGTGGTGATTGAGAATAGTGGTGATGGAGGCAAGTGGTGATGAAGGCTAGTGATGGTGGTGGCTAGTGGTGATGAAGGCTTGTGGTGATGGAGGCTAGTGGTGATAAAGGCTTGTGGTGGTGGAGGCAAGTGGTGATGGAGGCTAGTAGTGATGGAGGCTAGTAGTGATGAAGGCTAGTGGTGATGAAGGCTAATGGTGCTGAAAGCTAGTGATGATGGAGGCTAGTGGTGTTGGAGGCTAGTGGTGATGAAGGCTAGTGGTGATGGAGGCTAGTGGTGATTGAGGCTAGTAGTGATGAAGGCTAGTGGTGATGGAGGCTAGTGGTGATTAAGACTAATGGTGGTGGTGGCTAGTGGTAATGGAGGCTAGTGGTGATGGAGGATAGTGGTGATGGAGGCTACTGGTGATGGAGGCTACTGGTGATGAAGGCTGGTGGTGATGGAGGCTAGTGGTGATGGAGGCTAGTGGTGATGAAGGATAGTGGTGGTGGCTAGTGGTGGTGGAGGCTAGTGGTTATGGGGGCTAGTAGTGATGGAGACTAGTGGTGATGGAGGCTAAGTGTGATGAAGGCTAATGGTGATGAAGGCTAGTGGTTATGGAGACTCGTGGTGATGAAGGCAAGTGGTGATGGAGGCTAGTGGTGATGGAGGCTATTGGTGGCTCGTGGTGATGAAGGCTAGTGGTGGCTAGTGGTAATGGAGGCTAGTGGTGATGGAGGCTAGTGGTGGTGGAGGCTAGTGGTGATGAAGGCTAGTGGTGATGTAGGCTACTGGTGATGGAGGCTACTGGTGATGAAGGCTGGTGGTGATGGAGGCTAGTGGTGATGGAGGCTAGTGGTGATGAAGGATAGTGGTGGTGGCTAGTGGTGGTGGTGCCTAGTGGTGATGGAGGCTAGTGGTGATGGAGTCTAGTGGTGATGGAGGCTAGTGGTGATGAAGGCTAGTGGTGATGAAGGCTAGTGGTGATGGAGGCTAGTGGTGATGGAGGCTAGTGTTTATGAAGGCTAAAGGTGATGGAGGCTAGTGCTGGTGGAGGCTAGTGGTGGCTAGTGGTGATGGAGGCTAGTGGCGATGGAGGCTTGTGGTGATGGAGACTAGTGGTGATGGAGGCTAGTGGTTATGGAGGCTAGTGGTGATGGTGGCTAGTGGTGATGAAGGCTAGTGGTGATGGTGGCTAGTTGTGCCTTGTGGTGATGGAGGCTAGTTGTGGCTAGTGGTGATGGAGCCTAGTGGTGATGAAGGCTAGTGGCGATGAAGGCTAGTGGTGGTTAGTGGTTATGGAGGCTAGTGGTGATGAAGGATAATGATGGCTAGGGGTGATGAAGGCTAGTGGTGATGGAGACTAGAGGTGGTGGAGGCTAGTGGTGATAAAGGCTAGTGGTGATGTAGGCTACTGGTGATGGAGGCTACTGGTGATGAAGGCTGGTGGTGATGGAGGCTAGTGGTGATGGAGGCTAGTGGTGATGAAGGCTTGTGGTGATGGAGGCTAGTGGTGATAAAGACTTGTGGTGGTGGAGGCAAGTGGTGATGGAGGCTAGTAGTGATGGAGGCTAGTAGTGATGAAAGCTAGTGGTGATGGAGGCTAGTGGTGATTAAGGCTAATGGTGGTGGTGGCTAGTGGTAATGGAGGCTAGTGGTGATGGAGGATAGTGGTGATGGAGGCTACTGGTGATGGAGGCTACTGGTGATGAAGGCTGGTGGTGATGGAGGCTCGTGGTGATAGAGGCTAGTGGTGATGAAGGATAGTGGTGGTGGCTAGTGGTGGTGGAGGCTAGTGGTTATGGGGGCTAGTAGTGATGGAGACTAGTGGTGATGGAGGCTAAGTGTGATGAAGGCTAATGGCGATGAAGGCTAATGGTTATGGAGACTCGTGGTGATGAAGGCAAGTGGTGATGGAGGCTAGTGGTGATGGAGGCTATTGGTGGCTCGTGGTGATGAAGGCTAGTGGTGGCTAGTGGTAATGGAGGCTAGTGGTGATGGAGGCTAGTGGTGGTGGAGGCTAGTGGTGATAAAGGCTAGTGGTGATGTAGGCTACTGGTGATGGAGGCTACTGGTGATGAAGGCTGGTGGTGATGGAGGCTAGTGGTGATGGAGGCTAGTGGTGATGAAGGCTTGTGGTGATGGAGGCTAGTGGTGATAAAGGCTTGTGGTGGTGGAGGCAAGTGGTGATGGAGGCTAGTAGTGATGGAGGCTAGTAGTGATGAAGGCTAGTGGTGATGGAGGCTAGTGGTGATTAAGGCTAATGGTGGTGGTGGCTAGTGGTAATGGAGGCTAGTGGTGATGGAGGATAGTGGTGATGGAGGCTACTGGTGATGGAGGCTACTGGTGATGAAGGCTGGTGGTGATGGAGGCTAGTGGTGATGGAGGCTAGTGGTGATGAAGGATAGTGGTGGTGGCTAGTGGTGGTGGAGGCTAGTGGTTATGGGGGCTAGTAGTGATGGAGACTAGTGGTGATGGAGGCTAAGTGTGATGAAGGCTAATGGTGATGAAGGCTAGTGGTTATGGAGACTCGTGGTGATGAAGGCAAGTGGTGATGGAGGCTAGTGGTGATGGAGGCTATTGGTGGCTCGTGGTGATGAAGGCTAGTGGTGGCTAGTGGTAATGGAGGCTAGTGGTGATGGAGGCTAGTGGTGGTGGAGGCTAGTGGTGATGAAGGCTAGTGGTGATGTAGGCTACTGGTGATGGAGGCTACTGGTGATGAAGGCTGGTGGTGATGGAGGCTAGTGGTGATGGAGGCTAGTGGTGATGAAGGATAGTGGTGGTGGCTAGTGGTGGTGGTGCCTAGTGGTGATGGAGGCTAGTGGTGATGGAGTCTAGTGGTGATGGAGGCTAGTGGTGATGAAGGCTAGTGGTGATGAAGGCTAGTGGTGATGGAGGCTAGTGGTGATGGAGGCTAGTGTTTATGAAGGCTAAAGGTGATGGAGGCTAGTGCTGGTGGAGGCTAGTGGTGGCTAGTGGTGATGGAGGCTAGTGGCGATGGAGGCTTGTGGTGATGGAGACTAGTGGTGATGGAGGCTAGTGGTTATGGAGGCTAGTGGTGATGGTGGCTAGTGGTGATGAAGGCTAGTGGTGATGGTGGCTAGTTGTGCCTTGTGGTGATGGAGGCTAGTTGTGGCTAGTGGTGATGGAGCCTAGTGGTGATGAAGGCTAGTGGCGATGAAGGCTAGTGGTGGTTAGTGGTTATGGAGGCTAGTGGTGATGAAGGATAATGATGGCTAGGGGTGATGAAGGCTAGTGGTGATGGAGACTAGAGGTGGTGGAGGCTAGTGGTGATAAAGGCTAGTGGTGATGTAGGCTACTGGTGATGGAGGCTACTGGTGATGAAGGCTGGTGGTGATGGAGGCTAGTGGTGATGGAGGCTAGTGGTGATGAAGGCTTGTGGTGATGGAGGCTAGTGGTGATAAAGACTTGTGGTGGTGGAGGCAAGTGGTGATGGAGGCTAGTAGTGATGGAGGCTAGTAGTGATGAAAGCTAGTGGTGATGGAGGCTAGTGGTGATTAAGGCTAATGGTGGTGGTGGCTAGTGGTAATGGAGGCTAGTGGTGATGGAGGATAGTGGTGATGGAGGCTACTGGTGATGGAGGCTACTGGTGATGAAGGCTGGTGGTGATGGAGGCTCGTGGTGATAGAGGCTAGTGGTGATGAAGGATAGTGGTGGTGGCTAGTGGTGGTGGAGGCTAGTGGTTATGGGGGCTAGTAGTGATGGAGACTAGTGGTGATGGAGGCTAAGTGTGATGAAGGCTAATGGCGATGAAGGCTAATGGTTATGGAGACTCGTGGTGATGAAGGCAAGTGGTGATGGAGGCTAGTGGTGATGGAGGCTATTGGTGGCTCGTGGTGATGAAGGCTAGTGGTGGCTAGTGGTAATGGAGGCTAGTGGTGATGGAGGCTAGTGGTGGTGGAGGCTAGTGGTGATAAAGGCTAGTGGTGATGTAGGCTACTGGTGATGGAGGCTACTGGTGATGAAGGCTGGTGGTGATGGAGGCTAGTGGTGATGGAGGCTAGTGGTGATGAAGGCTTGTGGTGATGGAGGCTAGTGGTGATAAAGGCTTGTGGTGGTGGAGGCAAGTGGTGATGGAGGCTAGTAGTGATGGAGGCTAGTAGTGATGAAGGCTAGTGGTGATGGAGGCTAGTGGTGATTAAGGCTAATGGTGGTGGTGGCTAGTGGTAATGGAGGCTAGTGGTGATGGAGGATAGTGGTGATGGAGGCTACTGGTGATGGAGGCTACTGGTGATGAAGGCTGGTGGTGATGGAGGCTAGTGGTGATGGAGGCTAGTGGTGATGAAGGATAGTGGTGGTGGCTAGTGGTGGTGGAGGCTAGTGGTTATGGGGGCTAGTAGTGATGGAGACTAGTGGTGATGGAGGCTAAGTGTGATGAAGGCTAATGGTGATGAAGGCTAGTGGTTATGGAGACTCGTGGTGATGAAGGCAAGTGGTGATGGAGGCTAGTGGTGATGGAGGCTATTGGTGGCTCGTGGTGATGAAGGCTAGTGGTGGCTAGTGGTAATGGAGGCTAGTGGTGATGGAGGCTAGTGGTGGTGGAGGCTAGTGGTGATGAAGGCTAGTGGTGATGTAGGCTACTGGTGATGGAGGCTACTGGTGATGAAGGCTGGTGGTGATGGAGGCTAGTGGTGATGGAGGCTAGTGGTGATGAAGGATAGTGGTGGTGGCTAGTGGTGGTGGTGCCTAGTGGTGATGGAGGCTAGTGGTGATGGAGTCTAGTGGTGATGGAGGCTAGTGGTGATGAAGGCTAGTGGTGATGAAGGCTAGTGGTGATGGAGGCTAGTGGTGATGGAGGCTAGTGTTTATGAAGGCTAAAGGTGATGGAGGCTAGTGCTGGTGGAGGCTAGTGGTGGCTAGTGGTGATGGAGGCTAGTGGCGATGGAGGCTTGTGGTGATGGAGACTAGTGGTGATGGAGGCTAGTGGTTATGGAGGCTAGTGGTGATGGTGGCTAGTGGTGATGAAGGCTAGTGGTGATGGTGGCTAGTTGTGCCTTGTGGTGATGGAGGCTAGTTGTGGCTAGTGGTGATGGAGCCTAGTGGTGATGAAGGCTAGTGGCGATGAAGGCTAGTGGTGGTTAGTGGTTATGGAGGCTAGTGGTGATGAAGGATAATGATGGCTAGGGGTGATGAAGGCTAGTGGTGATGGAGACTAGAGGTGGTGGAGGCTAGTGGTGATAAAGGCTAGTGGTGATGTAGGCTACTGGTGATGGAGGCTACTGGTGATGAAGGCTGGTGGTGATGGAGGCTAGTGGTGATGGAGGCTAGTGGTGATGAAGGATAATGATGGCTAGGGGTGATGAAGGCTAGTGGTGATGGAGACTAGTGGTGGTGGAGGCTAGTGGTGATAAAGGCTAGTGGTGATGTAGGCTACTGGTGATGGAGGCTACTGGTGATGAAGGCTGGTGGTGATGGAGGCTAGTGGTGATGGAGGCTAGTGGTGATGAAGGCTTGTGGTGATGGAGGCTAGTGGTGATAAAGACTTGTGGTGGTGGAGGCAAGTGGTGATGGAGGCTAGTAGTGATGGAGGCTAGTAGTGATGAAAGCTAGTGGTGATGAAGGATAGTGGTGGTGGCTAGTGGTGGTGGAGGCTAGTGGTTATGGGGGCTAGTAGTGATGGAGACTAGTGGTGATGGAGGCTAAGTGTGATGAAGGCTAATGGTGATGAAGGCTAGTGGTTATGGAGACTCGTGGTGATGAAGGCAAGTGGTGATGGAGGCTAGTGGTGATGGAGGCTATTGGTGGCTCGTGGTGATGAAGGCTAGTGGTGGCTAGTGGTAAAGGGGGCTAGTGGTGATGGAGGCTAGTGGTGGTGGAGGCTAGTGGTGATGAAGGCTAGTGGTGATGTAGGCTACTGGTGATGGAGGCTACTGGTGATGAAGGCTGGTGGTGATGGAGGCTAGTGGTGATGGAGGCTAGTGGTGATGAAGGATAGTGGTGGTGGCTAGTGGTGGTGGTGCCTAGTGGTGATGGAGGCTAGTGGTGATGGAGTCTAGTGGTGATGGAGGCTAGTGGTGATGAAGGCTAGTGGTGATGAAGGCTAGTGGTGATGGAGGCTAGTGGTGATGGAGGCTAGTGTTTATGAAGGCTAAAGGTGATGGAGGCTAGTGCTGGTGGAGGCTAGTGGTGGCTAGTGGTGATGGAGGCTAGTGGCGATGGAGGCTTGTGGTGATGGAGACTAGTGGTGATGGAGGCTAGTGGTTATGGAGGCTAGTGGTGATGGTGGCTAGTGGTGATGAAGGCTAGTGGTGATGGTGGCTAGTTGTGCCTTGTGGTGATGGAGGCTAGTTGTGGCTAGTGGTGATGGAGCCTAGTGGTGATGAAGGCTAGTGGCGATGAAGGCTAGTGGTGGTTAGTGGTTATGGAGGCTAGTGGTGATGAAGGATAATGATGGCTAGGGGTGATGAAGGCTAGTGGTGATGGAGACTAGAGGTGGTGGAGGCTAGTGGTGATAAAGGCTAGTGGTGATGTAGGCTACTGGTGATGGAGGCTACTGGTGATGAAGGCTGGTGGTGATGGAGGCTAGTGGTGATGGAGGCTAGTGGTGATGAAGGATAATGATGGCTAGGGGTGATGAAGGCTAGTGGTGATGGAGACTAGTGGTGGTGGAGGCTAGTGGTGATAAAGGCTAGTGGTGATGTAGGCTACTGGTGATGGAGGCTACTGGTGATGAAGGCTGGTGGTGATGGAGGCTAGTGGTGATGGAGGCTAGTGGTGATGAAGGCTTGTGGTGATGGAGGCTAGTGGTGATAAAGACTTGTGGTGGTGGAGGCAAGTGGTGATGGAGGCTAGTAGTGATGGAGGCTAGTAGTGATGAAAGCTAGTGGTGATGGAGGCTAGTGGTGATTAAGGCTAATGGTGGTGGTGGCTAGTGGTAATGGAGGCTAGTGGTGATGGAGGATAGTGGTGATGGAGGCTACTGGTGATGGCGGCTACTGGTGATGAAGGCTGGTGGTGATGGAGGCTAGTGGTGATGGAGGCTAGTGGTGATGAAGGATCGTGGTGGTGGCTAGTGGTGGTGGAGGCTAGTGGTTATGGGGGCTAGTAGTGATGGAGACTAGTGGTGATGGAGGCTAAGTGTGATGAAGGCTAATGGTGATGAAGGCTAGTGGTTATGGAGACTCGTGGTGATGAAGGCAAGTGGTGATGGAGGCTATTGGTGGCTCGTGGTGATGAAGGCTAGTGGTGGCTAGTGGTAATGGAGGCTAGTGGTGATGGAGGCTAGTGGTGGTGGAGGCTAGTGGTGATAAAGGCTAGTGGTGATGTAGGCTAATGGTGATGGAGGCTACTGGTGATGAAGGCTGGTGGTGATGGAGGCTGGTGGTGATGGAGGCTAGTGGTGATGAAGGATAGTGGTGGTGGCTAGTGGTGGTGGTGCCTAGTGGTGATGGAGGCTAGTGGTGATGGAGTCTAGTGGTGATGGAGGCTAGTGGTGATGAAGGCTAGTGGTGATGAAGGCTAGTGGTGATGGAGGCTAGTGGTGATGGAGGCTAGTGGTGATGGAGGCTAGAGGTGATGAAGGCTAGTGGTGATGAAGGCTAGTGGTGATGGAGGCTAGTGGTTATGAAGGCTAAAGGTGATGGAGGCTAGTGCTGGTGGAGGCTAGTGGTGGCTAGTGGTGATGGAGGCTAGTGGCGATGGAGGCTTGTGGTGATGGAGAGTAGTGGTGATGGAGGCTAGTGGTTATGGAGGCTAGTGGTGATGGTGGCTAGTGGTGATGAAGGCTAGTGGTGATGGTGGCTAGTTGTGCCTTGTGGTGATGGAGGCTAGTTGTGGCTAGTGGTGATGGAGCCTAGTGGTGATGAAGGCTAGTGGCGATGAAGGCTAGTGGTGGCTAGTGGTTATGGAGGCTAGTGGTGGCTAGTGGTGATGAAGGATAATGATGGCTAGGGGTGATGAAGGCTAGTGGTAATGGAGTCTGGTGGTGGTGGAGGCTAGTGGTGATGAAGGCTAGTGGTGATGGAGGCAAGTGGTGATGTAGGCTAATGGTGATGAAGGCTAGTGGTGGCTAGTGGTGATGAAGATTTGTGGTGGCTAGTGGTGATGAAGGCTAATGGTGATGAAGGCTAGTGGTGATGGAGGCTAGTGGTGATAGAGGTTAGTGGTGATGGAGGCTAGTGGTGATGGAGTCTAGTGATGAATGAGGCTAATGGTGGCTCGTGGTGATGGAGGTTAATGGTGGCTCGTGGTGATGAAGGCTAATGGTGGCTAGTGGTGATGAAGGATAGTGGAGGTGGTGGCTAGTGGTGATGAAGGCTAGTGGTGGTGGTGGCTAGTGGTGATGAAGGCTTGTGGTGATGGAGGCTAGTGGTGATAAAGGCTTGTGGTGGTGGAGGCAAGTGGTGATGGAGGCTAGTAGTGATGGAGGCTAGTAGTGATGAAGGCTAGTGGTGATGAAGTCTAATGGTGCTGAAAGCTAGTGGTGATGGAGGCTATTGGTGTTGGAGGCTAGTGGTGATGAAGGCTAGTGGTGATGGAGGCTAGTGGTGATTAAGGCTAATGGTGGTGGTGGCTAGTGGTAATGGAGGCTAGTGGTGATGGAGGATAGTGGTGATGGAGGCTACTGGTGATGAAGGCTGGTGGTGATGGAGGCTAGTGGTGATGGAGGCTAGTGGTGATGAAGGATAGTGGTGGTGGCTAGTGGTGGTGGAGGCTAGTGGTTATGGGGGCTAGTAGTGATGGAGACTAGTGGTGATGGAGGCGAATGGTGATGAAGGCTAATGGTGATGAAGGCTAGTGGTTATGGAGACTCGTGGTGATGAAGGCAAGTGGTGATGGAGGCTAGTGGTGATGGAGGCTAGTGGTGGTGGAGGCTAGTGGTGATTGAGGCTACTGGTGATGGAGGCTAGTGGTGATGAAGGCTAGTGGTGGTGGTGGCTAGTGGTGATGAAGGCTTGTGGTGATGGAGGCTAGTGGTGATAAAGGCTTGTGGTGGTGGAGGCAAGTGGTGATGGAGGCTAGTAGTGATGGAGGCTAGTAGCGATGAAGGCTAGTGGTGATGAAGGCTAATGGTGCTGAAAGCTAGTGGTGATGGAGGCTAGTGGTGTTGGAGGCTAGTGGTGATGAAGGCTAGTGATGATGGAGGCTAGTGGTGATTAAGGCTAATGGTGGTGGTGGCTAGTGGTAATGGAGGCTAGTGGTGATGGAGGATAGTGGTGATGGAGGCTACTGGTGATGGAGGCTACTGGTGATGAAGGCTGGTGGTGATGGAGGCTAGTGGTGATGGAGGCTAGTGGTGATGAAGGCTTGTGGTGATGGAGGCTAGTGGTGATAAAGACTTGTGGTGGTGGAGGCAAGTGGTGATGGAGGCTAGTAGTGATGGAGGCTAGTAGTGATGAAAGCTAGTGGTGATGGAGGCTAGTGGTGATTAAGGCTAATGGTGGTGGTGGCTAGTGGTAATGGAGGCTAGTGGTGATGGAGGATAGTGGTGATGGAGGCTACTGGTGATGGCGGCTACTGGTGATGAAGGCTGGTGGTGATGGAGGCTAGTGGTGATGGAGGCTAGTGGTGATGAAGGATCGTGGTGGTGGCTAGTGGTGGTGGAGGCTAGTGGTTATGGGGGCTAGTAGTGATGGAGACTAGTGGTGATGGAGGCTAAGTGTGATGAAGGCTAATGGTGATGAAGGCTAGTGGTTATGGAGACTCGTGGTGATGAAGGCAAGTGGTGATGGAGGCTATTGGTGGCTCGTGGTGATGAAGGCTAGTGGTGGCTAGTGGTAATGGAGGCTAGTGGTGATGGAGGCTAGTGGTGGTGGAGGCTAGTGGTGATAAAGGCTAGTGGTGATGTAGGCTAATGGTGATGGAGGCTACTGGTGATGAAGGCTGGTGGTGATGGAGGCTGGTGGTGATGGAGGCTAGTGGTGATGAAGGATAGTGGTGGTGGCTAGTGGTGGTGGTGCCTAGTGGTGATGGAGGCTAGTGGTGATGGAGTCTAGTGGTGATGGAGGCTAGTGGTGATGAAGGCTAGTGGTGATGAAGGCTAGTGGTGATGGAGGCTAGTGGTGATGGAATCTAGTGGTGATGGAGGCTAGAGGTGATGAAGGCTAGTGGTGATGAAGGCTAGTGGTGATGGAGGCTAGTGGTTATGAAGGCTAAAGGTGATGGAGGCTAGTGCTGGTGGAGGCTAGTGGTGGCTAGTGGTGATGGAGGCTAGTGGCGATGGAGGCTTGTGGTGATGGAGAGTAGTGGTGATGGAGGCTAGTGGTTATGGAGGCTAGTGGTGATGGTGGCTAGTGGTGATGAAGGCTAGTGGTGATGGTGGCTAGTTGTGCCTTGTGGTGATGGAGGCTAGTTGTGGCTAGTGGTGATGGAGCCTAGTGGTGATGAAGGCTAGTGGCGATGAAGGCTAGTGGTGGCTAGTGGTTATGGAGGCTAGTGGTGGCTAGTGGTGATGAAGGATAATGATGGCTAGGGGTGATGAAGGCTAGTGGTAATGGAGTCTGGTGGTGGTGGAGGCTAGTGGTGATGAAGGCTAGTGGTGATGGAGGCAAGTGGTGATGTAGGCTAATGGTGATGAAGGCTAGTGGTGGCTAGTGGTGATGAAGATTTGTGGTGGCTAGTGGTGATGAAGGCTAATGGTGATGAAGGCTAGTGGTGATGGAGGCTAGTGGTGATAGAGGTTAGTGGTGATGGAGGCTAGTGGTGATGGAGTCTAGTGATGAATGAGGCTAATGGTGGCTCGTGGTGATGGAGGTTAATGGTGGCTCGTGGTGATGAAGGATAATGGTGGCTAGTGGTGATGAAGGATAGTGGAGGTGGTGGCTAGTGGTGATGAAGGCTAGTGGTGGTGGTGGCTAGTGGTGATGAAGGCTTGTGGTGATGGAGGCTAGTGGTGATAAAGGCTTGTGGTGGTGGAGGCAAGTGGTGATGGAGGCTAGTAGTGATGGAGGCTAGTAGTGATGAAGGCTAGTGGTGATGAAGTCTAATGGTGCTGAAAGCTAGTGGTGATGGAGGCTATTGGTGTTGGAGGCTAGTGGTGATGAAGGCTAGTGGTGATGGAGGCTAGTGGTGATTAAGGCTAATGGTGGTGGTGGCTAGTGGTAATGGAGGCTAGTGGTGATGGAGGATAGTGGTGATGGAGGCTACTGGTGATGAAGGCTGGTGGTGATGGAGGCTAGTGGTGATGGAGGCTAGTGGTGATGAAGGATAGTGGTGGTGGCTAGTGGTGGTGGAGGCTAGTGGTTATGGGGGCTAGTAGTGATGGAGACTAGTGGTGATGGAGGCGAATGGTGATGAAGGCTAATGGTGATGAAGGCTAGTGGTTATGGAGACTCGTGGTGATGAAGGCAAGTGGTGATGGAGGCTAGTGGTGATGGAGGCTAGTGGTGGTGGAGGCTAGTGGTGATTGAGGCTACTGGTGATGGAGGCTAGTGGTGATGAAGGCTAGTGGTGGTGGTGGCTAGTGGTGATGAAGGCTTGTGGTGATGGAGGCTAGTGGTGATAAAGGCTTGTGGTGGTGGAGGCAAGTGGTGATGGAGGCTAGTAGTGATGGAGGCTAGTAGCGATGAAGGCTAGTGGTGATGAAGGCTAATGGTGCTGAAAGCTAGTGGTGATGGAGGCTAGTGGTGTTGGAGGCTAGTGGTGATGAAGGCTAGTGATGATGGAGGCTAGTGGTGATTAAGGCTAATGGTGGTGGTGGCTAGTGGTAATGGAGGCTAGTGGTGATGGAGGATAGTGGTGATGGAGGCTACTGGTGATGAAGGCTGGTGGTGATGGAGGCTAGTGGTGATGGAGGCTAGTGGTGATGAAGGATAGTGGTGGTGGCTAGTGGTGGTGGAGGCTAGTGGTTATGGGGGCTAGTAGTGATGGAGACTAATGGTGATGGAGGCTAATGGTGATGAAGGCTAATGGTGATGAAGGCTAGTGGTTATGGAGACTCGTGGTGATGAAGGCAAGTGGTGATGGAGGCCAGTGGTGATGGAGGCTATTGGTGGCTCGTGGTGATGAAGGCTAGTGGTGATGGAGGCTAGTGGTGGTGGAGGCTAGTGGTGATAAAGGCTAGTGGTGATGTAGGCTACTGGTGATGGAGGCTACTGGTGATGAAGGCTGGTGGTGATGGAGGCTTGTGGTGATGAAGGATAGTGGTGGTGGCTAGTGGTGGTGGTGCCTAGTGGTGATGGAGGCTAGTGGTGATGGAGTCTAGTGGTGATGGAGGCTAGTGGTGATGAAGGCTAGTGGTGATGAAGGCTAGTGGTGATGGAGGCTAGTGGTGATGGAATCTAGTGGTGATGGAGGCTAGAGGTGATGAAGGCTAGTGGTGATGAAGGCTAGTGGTGATGGAGGCTAGTGGTTATGAAGGCTAGTGGTGATGGAGGCTAGTGCTGGTGGAGGCTAGTGGTGGCTAGTGGTGATGGAGGCTAGTGGCGATGGAGGCTTGTGGTGATGGAGACTACTGGTGATGGAGGCTAGTGGTGATGGTGGCTAGTTGTGCCTTGTGGTGATGGAGGCTAGTTGTGGCTAGTGGTGATGGAGCCTAGTGGTGATGAAGGCTAGTGGCGATGAAGGCAAGTGGTGGCTAGTGGTTATGGAGGCTAGTGGTGGCTAGTGGTGATGAAGGATATGATGGCTAGGGGTGATGAAGGCTAGTGGTAATGGAGTCTGGTGGTGGTGGAGGCTAGTGGTGATGAAGGCAAGTGGTGGCTAGTGGTAATGAATATTTGTGGTGGCTAGTGGTGATGAAGGCTAATGGTGATGAAGGCTAGTGGTGATGGAGGCTACTGGTGATAGAGGTTAGTGGTGATGGAGGCTAGTGGTGATGGAGTCTAGTGGTGATGAAGGCTAGTGGTGATGGACGCTATTGGTGATGGAGGCTAGTGGTGATGAAGGATAATTGGTGGCTAGTGGTGATGAAGCCTATTGGTGGTGGCTTGTGGTGATTGAGACTAGTGGTGATGGAGGCTAGTGGTTGCGGAGGCAAGTGGTGAGGGAGGCTAGTTGTGATGGAGGCCAATGGTGATTAAGGCTATTGGTGATGGAGGCTAGTGGTGATGGAGACTAGTGGTGGTGAAGGCTAGTGGTCGCTAGTGGTGATGAAGGCTAGTAGTGGCTAGTGGTGATGAAGGCTAATGGTGATGAAAGCTAGTGGTGATGGAGGCTCATGGTGATGAAGGCTAGTTGTGATGGAGGCTAGTGGTGATGGAGTCTAGTGGTGATGGAGGTTAGGGGTGGCTTCATCACCACTAGCCTTCATCACCATTAGCCTTCATCACCACTAGCCACCACTAGCCTTCACCACCACTAGTCTCCATCACCATTAGCTAGTGGAGGCTAGTGGTTGCGGGGGCTAGTGGTGATGAAGGCTAGTGGTGATAGAGGCAAGTGGTGAGGGAGGCTATTGGTGATGGAGGCTAATTGTGGCTAGTTCTGATGAAGGTTAATGGTGATGAAGGCTAGTGGTGATGGAGGCTAGTGTTTATGAAGGCTAAAGGTGATGGAGGCTAGTGCTGGTGGAGGCTAGTGGTGGCTAGTGGTGATGGAGGCTTGTGGTGATGGAGACTAGTGGTGATGGAGGCTAGTGGTGATGGAGGCTAGTGGTGATGGTGACTAGTGGTGATGGTGGCTAGTGGTGATAGTGGCTAGTGGTGACGGAGGCTAGTGGTGATGAAGGATAGTGGTGTTGGCTAGTGGTTGTGGAGGCTAGTGGTAATGGAGGCTAGTGGTGGTGGTGGATAGTGGTGATGGAGGCTAGTGGTGATCAAGGATAGTGGTGTTGGCTAGTGGTGATGAAGGCTTGTGGTGATGGAGGCTAGTTGTGGCTAGTGGTGATGAAAGCTAATGTTGATGAAGGCTAGTCGTGATGGAGGATAGAGGTGATGAAGGCTAGTGGTGATGAAGGCTAATGGTGATGGAGGCTCATGGTTATGGAGGATAGTGGTGATGAAGGCTAGTGGTGATGGAGGCTCGTGTTGATGGAAGCTAATGGTGATGGAGGCTAGTGGTGATGGAGGCTAGTGGTGGCTAGTGGTGATGAAGGCTGGTGGTGGCTAGTGGTGATGAAGGCTAATGGTGATGAAGTCTAGTGGTGATGGAGGCTAGTGGTGATGGAGGCTGGCGGTGATGAAGGCTAGTGGTGATGGAGGTTAGTGGTGATGGAGGCTAATGTTGGCTAGTGGTGATGAAAGCTAGTGGTGATGAAGGCTAGTGGTGGCAAGTGGTGATCAAGGCTAGTGGTGTCTAGTGGTGATCAATCAAGGCTAGTGGTGATGAAGGCTAGTGGTGGCTAGCTGTGATGGAGGCTAGTGGTGATGAAGGCTAGTGGTCATGGAGGCTAGTGGTGATGGAGGATAGTGGTGATGGAGGCTAGTGGAGATGAAGGCTAGTGGTGGTGGAGGCTAGTGGTGATGAAGTCTAGTGGTGATGGAGGCTAGTGGTGATGAAGGCTAGTGGTGATGGAGGCTAGTGGTGATGGAGGCTAGTGGTGATGAAGGCTAGTGGTGATGAAGGCTAGTGGTGATGGAGGATAGTGGTGATGGAGGCTAGTGGTGATGGAGGCTAGTGGAGATGAAGGCTAGTGGTGGTGGAGGCTAGTGGTGATGAAGTCTAGTGGTGATGGAGGCTAGTGGTGATGAAGGCTAGTGGTGATGAAGAATAGTGGTGTTGGCTAGGGGTTGTGGAGGCTAGTGGTGGTGGTGGCTAGTGGTGATGGAGGCTTGTGATGATCAAGGATAGTGGTGTTGGCTAGTGGTGATGAAGGCTTGTGGTGATGGAGGCTAGCTGTGGCTAGTGGTGATGAAGGCTAATGTTGATGAAGGCTAGTGGTGATGGAGGATAGTGGTGATGAAGGCTAGTGGGGATGAAGGCTAATGGTGATGGAGGCTCATGGTTATGGAGGATAGTGGTGATGAAGGCTAGTGGTGATGAAGGCTAGTGGTGATGAAGGCTAATGGTGATGAAGTCTAGTGGTGATGGAGGCTAGTGGTGATGGAGGCTGGCGGTGATGAAGGCTAGTGGTGATGGAGGTTAGTGTTGATGGAGGCTAATGGTGGCTAGTGCTGAAAGCTAGTGGTGATGAAGGCTAGTGGTGGCAAGTGGTGATCAAGGCTAGTGGTGTCTAGTGGTGATCAATCAAGGCTAGTGGTGATGAAGGCTAGTGGTGGTTAGCTGTGATGGAGGCTAGTGGTGATGAAGGCTAGTGGTGATGGAGGCTAGTGGTGATGGAGGATAGTGGTGATGGAGGCCAGTGGAAATGAAGGCTAGTGGTGGTGGAGGCTAGTGGTGATGGAGGCTGGCGGTGATGAAGGCTAGTGGTGATGGAGGTTAGTGGTGATGGAGGCTAATGTTGGCTAGTGGTGATGAAAGCTAGTGGTGATGAAGGCTAGTGGTGGCAAGTGGTGATCAAGGCTAGTGGTGTCTAGTGGTGATCAATCAAGGCTAGTGGTGATGAAGGCTAGTGGTGGCTAGCTGTGATGGAGGCTAGTGGTGATGAAGGCTAGTGGTCATGGAGGCTAGTGGTGATGGAGGATAGTGGTGATGGAGGCTAGTGGTGATGGAGGCTAGTGGAGATGAAGGCTAGTGGTGGTGGAGGCTAGTGGTGATGAAGTCTAGTGGTGATGGAGGCTAGTGGTGATGAAGGCTAGTGGTGATGGAGGCTAGTGGTGATGGAGGCTAGTGGTGATGAAGGCTAGTGGTGATGAAGGCTAGTGGTGATGGAGGATAGTGGTGATGGAGGCTAGTGGTGATGGAGGCTAGTGGAGATGAAGGCTAGTGGTGGTGGAGGCTAGTGGTGATGAAGTCTAGTGGTGATGGAGGCTAGTGGTGATGAAGGCTAGTGGTGATGAAGAATAGTGGTGTTGGCTAGGGGTTGTGGAGGCTAGTGGTAATGGAGGCTAGTGGTGGTGGTGGCTAGTGGTGATGGAGGCTTGTGATGATCAAGGATAGTGGTGTTGGCTAGTGGTGATGAAGGCTTGTGGTGATGGAGGCTAGCTGTGGCTAGTGGTGATGAAGGCTAATGTTGATGAAGGCTAGTGGTGATGGAGGATAGTGGTGATGAAGGCTAGTGGGGATGAAGGCTAATGGTGATGGAGGCTCATGGTTATGGAGGATAGTGGTGATGAAGGCTAGTGGTGATGAAGGCTAGTGGTGATGAAGGCTAATGGTGATGAAGTCTAGTGGTGATGGAGGCTAGTGGTGATGGAGGCTGGCGGTGATGAAGGCTAGTGGTGATGGAGGTTAGTGTTGATGGAGGCTAATGGTGGCTAGTGCTGAAAGCTAGTGGTGATGAAGGCTAGTGGTGGCAAGTGGTGATCAAGGCTAGTGGTGTCTAGTGGTGATCAATCAAGGCTAGTGGTGATGAAGGCTAGTGGTGGTTAGCTGTGATGGAGGCTAGTGGTGATGAAGGCTAGTGGTGATGGAGGCTAGTGGTGATGGAGGATAGTGGTGATGGAGGCCAGTGGAAATGAAGGCTAGTGGTGGTGGAGGCTAGTGGTGATGAAGTCTAGTGGTGATGGAGGCTAGTGGTGATGGAGGCTAGTGGTGATGGAGGCTAGTGGTTATGAAGGCTAAAGGTGATGGAGGCTAGTGCTGGTGGAGGCTAGTGGTGGCTAGTGGTGATGGAGGCTAGTGGTGATGGAGGCTTGTGGTGATGGAGACTAGTGGTGAAGGCTAGTGGTGATGAAGGCTAGTGGTGATGAAGGCTAGTGGTGGCTAGTGGTGATCAAGGCTAGTGGTGGCTAGTGGTGATGGAGGCTAGTGGTGATGAAGGATAGTGGTGGCTAGTGGTGATGGAGGCTAGTGGTGATGGAGGCTAGTGGTGATGGAGGCTAGTGGTGGCTAGTGGTGATGGAGCCTAGTGGTGATGAAGGCTAGTGGTTGCTAGTGGTGATGAAGGTTAGTGGTGGCTAGTGCTGATAAAGGCTAGTGGTGGCTAGCTGTGATGGAGGCTAGTGGTGATGAAGGCTAATGGTGATGAAGGCTAGTGGTGATGGAGGTTAGGGGTGGCTAGTGGTGATGAAGACTAGTGGTGATTAAGGCTAGTGGTGGCTAGTGGTGATCAAGGCTAGTGGTGGCTAGTGGTGATGGAGGCTAGTGGTGATGAAGGATAGTGGTGGCTAGTGGTGATGGAGGCTAGTGGTGATGAAGGCTAGTGGTGGCTAGTGGTGATGAAGGTTAGTGGTGGCTAGTGGTGATGGAGGCTAGTGGTGGCTAGCTGTGATGGAGGCTAGTGGTGATGAAGGCTAGTGGTGATGGAGGCTAGTGGTGATGGAGGATAGTGGTGATGGAGGCTAGTGGAGATGAAGGCTAGTGGTGGTGGAGGCTAGTGGTGATGAAGGCTAGTGGTGATGGAGGCTAGTGGTGATGAAGGACAGTGGTGATGGAGGCTAGTGGTGATGGAGGCTAGTGGTGATGGAGGCTAGTGGTGATGAAGGCTAGTGGTGATGGAGGCTAGTGGTGATGGAGGCTAGTGGTGATGAAGGCTAGTGGTGATGGAGGCTAGTGGTGGCTAGTGGTGATGGAGGCTAGTGGTGATGGAGGCTAGTGTTGTCTAGTAGGCTCTGTGCCACCAAGCCCTGTTAGTCTTAAAACTATGTGTTTCATCTGCGGGTGTCAGAAGAACATCTGATCCACATGAATCATCTCTACTGCATCCAAACTAACTAGCAAACAAATGCCTGAGGCGTAACATCTCAACAAAGTAAATGTTATTTGACAGCTAGGCCACCCCCAATGAACAGTAATTTGATGCCATATTGTAGCCTAGTTATTTCAAGGCCAGACTATATGCCTAAACGGTAGGTAGCCTAGCCCTATGGGGCAAATGCTCATGTCTGACAACTTGAATGTGAGGTACCGCTTACCTAAAGTACTCTGCATAGGCTGCACTATTGTAGCAGAACAAGATGGTTTCTCCCATGGACCCAATAATCCTAAAATTCATACCAAATGAGACCATGGCACTGGGTATTACAAGGATAATTGAAATGACACCTACAGACAATATGCAGTAGGCATAGGCTATTTTAGTTTGTGTAATTACACTAATGGGACCACTTTGAACATTCTGGATCTGGCAGTGCATGACGCACTCACTCAATTCACACTCAAACGCACTGGAAAGAATGAAATGTGTAACATCAACTCTACTGACCCTGATTTGACCTCTACCTCAGGTGCCAGCTAAGGTAGTTCATCATCCTTAAAGTGAGAAAAGAAAACAGTGGATATCTCTGTGCATGTGAGAGAGAGAGAGAGAGAGAGAGAGAGAGAGAGAGAGAGAGAGAGACAGAGGGGGGGGGGGGGGGGGGGGCGGTGGGGGGGAGAAAGAGAGAGGGAGAGAGAGAGGAAGGGAGAGAGGGGGGTAGTAGGCGTTAGTATGGTTGGCTGACCGTATGTCTGCGGTTCTGTGGTGGAGGGGAGTGAGGATCTCCTGGTGTTGTTAAACCCCTAAGAAATGTTCTTTTTGGATTCTACTCTTTGCTTACATACCTTACGCACACCCACCCTCCCCCTCATTTCCAACTTTCTCATTCCCTTTCCTTTTCCATTATGGATTTCATAACCTTAACGGAACTTAAAACTAAATAACATGGCAAGACTATAGGCTACTACTGTGTCCCCCTCTCAAATCATGAGCAGTCCTCCAATGTACCCATCATGTTTGTGTAGTGCAAATGCAATGGTAGCCTACTCACTTGACACACAGACTAGACGTAACATAGTAAACGAAAATCCAGGATGATCAAATTTGTCGGAGTGGATGGGTGGATATATAATGCGAATGTCTAGTAACCCAAAGGTTGCATGTTCAAGTCTCATCACAGACAACTTTAGCATTTTAGCTAATTAACAACTTTGTAACTACTTATTAATTTTTTTTTGTTGCTATTTTGGAACTACTTGGCATGTTAGCTAAACCTTCCCCTAACCTTAACCCTTTAACCTAATCCTAACCTTAACCATTTAACCTAACTCCTAAACCTAACCTTAACCCCTAGCCTACTAACATTAGTAACAACAAATTGGGATTCATAACAAATAATATGTATTGCAAATTCGTAACATGTACGAATTGCAAATCAGAATATATCATACGAATTGTAGACTAATTTGTAACATATCATATTAATTGTAATTTGAAACTTCGCAAATTAATACATACCATACCAAACGTAACACATCATACTAATTTGAGCGTCCCAGGTTTGTGTTTACTGTGCCTTTTGATTTTGCCTTAGGTAACCTTCTATTTTATATAACCATACCAAATGTAACATATTATACTATTCCCAGTGTCCCAGATTTACGTTAACTATGTTATGTCTAGTCTATGTGACCAGTCTGGATGTCTGAACCACTTTTAATTTTCCTCGGTGTCTGCTAACTCACTGGGTTCTCTGAAAGTCGCATTGCCATTGCTCGATTTACTAGGTATTGCTATGACTGACGTTTTCTGTAATCTGTTCCCCTTTCTACTCCGCCTTCGCCTCTGTCCTGCCAAGTGGTCTCGTCTCCCGCGGGACACACCTATATCATCACTGGGATTACACCGGCCGTGTGCCGCCTCCCCTTCCCCGCCACTACTCCTCTCATGCCCCGCTCTCACTCCCCGAATAGACTTTCCGTGATACTAGGAATTGCTGTTTTTCTGAACGACTATACGTGACAAATTAACATAGATTGTCGGACAAAGAAAAGTGATATACAGAAGAAAGGAAATAAGACAATGGGAACTAATGGACAATGGCAATACAAGTGCAACTGAGTTCTGCGTGTAAAATAAGCCTATTTTACAATTTTCTCATAGAAGCATTGTAAGCATAGCTGTAGAAACATACTACGTTTTTAAAAAAGGAGGCAAACCTGCGAAAAATCCTATTTCGCCAAACACCTGTCATGATTTCAGAGAATTGAACAAACTGGACATACCCAGCGCGCATTCGCTCAAATTTTGGCTACATGATACCATTTTTGTGGAGCAAACCCATTCCCCTCCGCCAGCATTCTAACCGATGTGCTCGGCATGCTCTGCTGATGCCCGCAGGAATTACCGCAGGAGTTGTTGCCGTCCCCCAAACCCTTCTCAAACGAACGGATTACAGACAGTACCAGCTAGAGATCCTCGGTAACGGTGCCTGACTTTTGCTGGCCGGGTAGCTGCGCGGGACGAGAGATGAGTTCCCTCCTCTCTACACTAGTCATGTTGTAAGTTAAATGTGCAGTAACCCTTGATGCGCAAACTAAGGTTTTCTGGAGAGAAATGAATGGAGGTATTGTGTGTGTGTGTGTGTGTGTGTGTGTGTGTCAGCGCACATGTTTCTCTTCATGCATGCTCTGACCATCAGTCCAGCACAGCAGGTGTGGTGTTTCGTACACTGTCATATAGGGTGCATGTTCTCCTTTACCCATTGTAATAATGAAAAACTATTTTCTGAACAGCTAACTGAAATAGAAATGTCATCTGTTTTTCCAATACCAAGTGGTGGTGGAATCTTGTATTTTGTTATCTGTACAATTCCTCTGAGGCTGTTCCACATGGTAGCATATTTCTCCTCTGGCCACTCAACCATGTCCCATGACCCAGACACCTCTTTTCATTCTCCCCAGACTGAAAGACCAGACATTTGTCACTGACAGAAGGTCTGCTAACGGGTTATGAATGAATGAGTGGATGTACAGTATGACTGTGCCTTATTGGTGTCTTTGATGGGTGTCTGTGTTTAACAGGATCATGTGATTCGTGAAGGGGATTATCAGCAATTAGCTCTTCCCCAAATTAGGGCATCAATCCACTTTAACCAAACCTAAAGCAATTCTGCCAGACTCATTAACAAATCTTACATTTACAATGACAAATTTACCTTTAAAGTGTCCCTGTCACCCCTTTGTATCTCTCAAACTTACTCTCCACTTGGTCAGATTTTTACAGAGGTTTCATCTGAGGTAACACAGAAGTAGACCAAAAGTAGCATTGGAGCCCAGACATCTGTGTGTGCTTTGGGCCAGCTGTAGGCTGCGTTCCAGGCATCCCTACATCTGGACAGCACAGGGGGTATGGGGTCCCCTAATGAGCACAAGGCCAGGGGGTACAGGAAGATATGAAAGAACACTCTCTACTGCTAACGTGTCTGCTAATGTTTCTCCTGCTCTTCCCCCTCTTTATTTAAGATGGAGGTCAGCCTTATTTGTGTGCTGTAATCTATGTATCTATGCATGTGCTGTGTGTGCTGTATTTATACAGGGAGGGATAAGAGATTGAAGTGCTTAGATAGATGGCTGGACGGATTAGTGAATATTGATATCCTATTAGCTCATCATAGATATGAGCTGAGCTCAGCAGCTGTCCCTAGAGAGAGACAGCATGGCCACTGTCTGTTGCCGTGATGGTTTTATCTAGAAATGACCTTTTTTGGAGGCATGGAGACATAGGTTTAAAATTGGTGGTGGAGACAGAAAAGAGGCAGGACTGTGGCAGACAGACTGCTTTTGTATTATTTTGGGATGCAAAAATACCACGTGTAATCTCAATGCAGATCCATTCTCCCCTTCTCTCAGATCTGTCCAGGCTTTACTGGTGGTCTGCAGCCCCCTGCAGGTAAATGTGTGTATACAATTGTATCCATTATGTTTTCTAATATTCCATTCTCAATAAAGTCTCTCATTCTAACCACATGCCTGTCTGTTTTGTGGTGGCACAGGTCTTAGCGCATGACCATGTTAATTTCAGCGTATACGTGGAGAATCAGACACGGGGTCGAGACGCCATGAGTCGCCGGCAGCACAGAGTGTACCAGCTGTACAGCAGGACAAGTGCCAAACACGTGCAGGTGATGGGGAGGAGAATCAGTGCCAAGGGAGACGATGGGGATAAATATGGTAAGATATAGTACTACTACTTCCTACAATATACAGAACACTCCAATACAAATCAGAATCAACAAGCAATCATTTCCTCTATGTTATCACACCTACAGTACATGGCCCTCAAAATCATGAAGTAGAAACCGGCCAGACAAGCCTATGACACACAGAGAGAAATAGAAAGATGGCGCAGCGGTTTCTGTGTGGTAGACTCAGTCCCGATATCGATAAGGTCATCGATTTCCCATTTACCCCGCTATGTTGCTTTGTTGTAGGGGGATTTGGGTAGTGAGAGGGAGACTAATGTTATTGATTTGGTTTGACCTCTGTATTGTGGCTACATCTATGAACTAATTGCATGTAACAATCCCCCCCATCCCGTCCTATGTGCTCAATATCTATGCCCTTTCCCACATGACAAAATACTACAGTTTACTATATAATACTACAGTACTTTATGTATAATTCTGTAGTAAGCTGTACTATACTGTAGAATCCTATACTCCACACTGTAGTATCCCTCGATCATGTGTAGTACTTACTATGTAATTTCGTAGTATACTGTAGAATACTATATTTCACACTGTAATATCCCTCAATCACATATAGTACTTACCATATAATGTTGTAGTATACTATACTACACACTGTAGTAGCCATCGATTATGTAGTGCTTACTATATAATTCTGTAGTATAATGTAAAATACTATAGTACACACTGAAGTGTCTCTCAATCATGTGTGGGTCATTCCACGAAGAGGGTGCCTTTTCATGGAAGTAGAAATTATGCACCAATATTTCATTTTAAAAAGCCTGTTATATTAAATGAAGTGCACTTTAATATAGACCAAATAGAGAATAAAGTGCATCTTTAATATGAACAAAGGCTTTCTAGTGCCAAAATCCAGTATTTTGACACGTCCCTTCGTCAACCCTGTGTCACTTCTAGGACAATTTCAACCGACTTAATCCCGAAAATGTATCCACGTTTCACCATCATTCTAAATGCCTAGTTATTTTTCTGCTTTGACAAAGTCATTTCTGAAGATTATTATTTATATTCATAATATTAGTGACGCATTTACATCTGTCCCTCGTGTTAAGGCCAACCCTGTTAAGCAAACAATTTACCCCTTTAAAATAATGGACCATTCCACCAAGTTAAATTATTCACAGCAGGTGACATCATTTGGGTCTTCTGAACAGCATGGTGGAAAAGGAAGGAAGTCTTCTCTCTCTTTTTGGTCTATTTATAATTGTTTTATCATCTTTGACTGAGATGGTCGAGCTTAACACATCAACCCTGTAAGCTCAATTCATGCTAGGGAAACTTGAATTTGATTTATCTTTCATCATGCTCTTCACCACATGGGGAGTAATGGCCAATCTTCACCTAAAACCTGTTATCGTCAACCCTGTTAGAGGCCCAATGGTAACTCTATCAGGTTGATATTATATGTGAATTCATTTGTACAAGGGATACTAGATCAATGAGAAAATGTTAGATTTATCTCAAAGATGAGTTTAATAAATAATAGTTAGGCAGTTACATAAGTGTCTGTAACAGGGTTGACAGTGTGGTTCAAGTGCAGATAAAATGCTCTTAGTTCATAGGATTTTAATGCCTGAGATGGGAAAAAGTATTTTTCCGTAGGCTAAACATAAAATATATTTAATTTCTTAGTGTAGTATACTGTAGAATACTATAGTAAATACGGCAGTATTATCCACAAAAAAAACATAGTAAATACTACAGTAATGTCCACAAAAACACTAGTGTCTGCAAAAATACTGCAGTTTTTTTAACAATAGTAGTACTACAGTATTTCATTTGCATATACCCCACCTATTCCCCTCCCACATATTCCAATTTGTGCCACTCACAAGTGAGACACCTACATGCCAAGTATATACCATATATTGTGTTCCCTACAGGTTATAGAAAAGAGCAGAAGCTTTGAACTATCCATTCATACTCCAGTCTTACCGACAGTGTATGACTATTTTAGTATTTATCCAGCAAGTTTCCTCAAGGAGAAAGCCCCCACTTCTGAGTCAAAGACAACACAACAATACAAACAGTGCAGCTATTCCCTCCGCAAGGCTCCGCAAGGCTATCAAACAAGCTAAGCGCCAGTACAGAGACAAAGTAGAATCTCAATTCAACGGCTCAGACACAAGAGGCATGTGGCAGGGTCTACAGTCAATCACGGACTACAGGAAGAAATCCAGCCCAGTCACGGACCAGGATGTCTTGCTCCCAGGCAGACTAAATAACTTTTTTGCCCGCTTTGAGGACAATACAGTGCCACTGACACGGCCTGCAACGAAAACGTGCGGTCTCTCCTTCACTGCAGCCGAGGTGAGTAAGACATTTAAACGTGTTAACCCTCGCAAGGCTGCAGGCCCAGACGGCATCCCCAGCCGCGCCCTCAGAGCATGCGCAGACCAGCTGGCCGGTGTGTTTACGGACATATTCAATCAATCCCTATACCAGTCTGCTGTTCCCACATGCTTCAAGAGGGCCACCATTGTTCCTGTTCCCAAGAAAGCTAAGGTAACTGAGCTAAACGACTACCGCCCCGTAGCACTCACATCCGTCATCATGAAGTGCTTTGAGAGACTAGTCAAGGACCATATCACCTCCACCCTACCTGACACCCTAGACCCACTCCAATTTGCTTACCGCCCAAATAGGTCCACAGACGATGCAATCTCAACCACACTGCACACTGCCCTAACCCATCTGGACAAGAGGAATACCTATGTGAGAATGCTGTTCATCGACTACAGCTCGGCATTCAACACCATAGTACCCTCCAAGCTCGTCATCAAGCTCGAGACCCTGGGTCTCGACCCCGCCCTGTGCAACTGGGTACTGGACTTCCTGACGGGCCGCCCCCAGGTGGTGAGGGTAGGCAACAACATCTCCTCCCCGCTGATCCTCAACACTGGGGCCCCACAAGGGTGCGTTCTGAGCCCTCTCCTGTACTCCCTGTTCACCCACGACTGCGTGGCCACGCACGCCTCCAACTCAATCATCAAGTTTGCGGACGACACAACAGTGGTAGGCTTGATTACCAACAACGACGAGACGGCCTACAGGGAGGAGGTGAGGGCCCTCGGAGTGTGGTGTCAGGAAAATAACCTCACACTCAACGTCAACAAAACTAAGGAGATGATTGTGGACTTCAGGAAACAGCAGAGGGAACCCCCCTATCCACATCGATGGAACAGTAGTGGAGAGGGTAGCAAGTTTTAAGTTCCTCGGCATACACATCACAGACAAACTGAATTGGTCCACTCACACAGACAGCATCGTGAAGAAGGCGCAGCAGCGCCTCTTCAACCTCAGGAGGCTGAAGAAATTCGGCTTGTCACCAAAAGCACTCACAAACTTCTACAAATGCACAATCGAGAGCATCCTGGCGGGCTGTATCACCGCCTGGTATGGCAACTGCACCGCCCTCAACCGTAAGGCTCTCCAGAGGGTAGTGAGGTCTGCACAACGCATCACCGGGGGCAAACTACCTGCCCTCCAGGACACCTACACCACCCGATGTCACAGGAAGGCCATAAAGATCATCAAGGACATCAACCACCCGAGCCACTGCCTGTTCACCCCGCTATCATCCAGAAGGCGAGGTCAGTACAGGTGCATCAAAGCTGGGACCGAGAGACTGAAAAACAGCTTCTATCTCAAGGCCATCAGACTGTTAAACAGCCACCACTAACACTGAGTGGCTGCTGCCAACACACTGACACTGACTCAACTCCAGCCACTTTAATAATGGGAATTGATGGGAAATTATGTAAATATATCACTAGCCACTTTAAGCAATGCTACCTTATATAAATGTTACTTACCCTACATTATTCATCTCATATGCATACGTATATACTGTACTCTATATCATCGACGGTATCCTTATGTAATACATGTATCACTAGCCACTTTATACTATACTATGCCACTTTGTTTACATACTCATCTCATTTGTACATACTGTACTCGATACCATCTACTGTATCTTGCCTATGCTGCTCTGTACCATCACTCATTCATATATCCTTATGTACATATTCTTTATCCCCTTACACTGTGTACAAGACAGTAGTTTTGGAATTGTTAGTTAGATTACTTGTTATTACTGCATTGTCGGAACTAGAAGCACAAGCATTTCGCTACACTCGCATTAACATCTGCTAACCATGTGTATGTGACAAATAAAATTTGATTTGACAAACACACTATAATGTGCATACTACAGTAAATACTACAGTAATGTCCACAAAAACACTTCAGTGAATACTACAGTACATAAATATAGTAATACTACAGTATTCATACCATACTATAGCATTTTGTCATGTGGGCTCTTACAATCTGTATTTTTGTGCCTCTGTCTCTTTCCAAGCCCAGCTTGTTGTGGAGGCTGATACTTTTGGAAGTCAGGTGAGAATCCGTGGTAAAGAGACCAACTTCTACCTGTGCATGAACCATCGAGGCAAGCTTGTGGGGAAGGTGAGACAAACACAATTCTAATTCTGACTCTTGCTGCACGTTCCTTTTAATGTATACATTTAAACAACCTGGAGTTGTTCACTTTGCATCTCATATTGACACTACCAGTGCTTGACTTGGGCAGGAGCTTGCTGGAGCGGAGTACCGGCCCCTCAACATGTCTACTGCTTCCTTTTATAGAATATTAGCTCAAAAGTATTGTTGAACCCCTGCACCTAAATATAGTTTTGACAGCCAAAATGAGTACCGGCACATATTTCAGTCCAAGTCAGACACTGGAAATTATCATATATGTGTGTGTATTCCAGAAGGCTAGTAATCGCAGTGCAGACTGTGTCTTCGTTGAGATGGTGTTGGAGAACCACTATACAGCTCTGATGTCAGCACGCTATACGGGCTGGTACGTGGGCTTCACCAAGAGGGGGCGCCCCAGGAGAGGCCCTCAGACACTGCCCAACCAGCAGGACGTTCACTTCATGAAGCGCCTGCCCCCCGGGGAGCAGCCCGACCTGCAGCCCTTCCGCTTCACCACAGTCAGCAAGAGAAGCAAGAAAGTGAGAGGGACCCGACCCACAGCCACTACAGCACCTACATAGTCAATGCCACACAACATACCCAAATGACTCGACAACTGTCCTCCCCTGTGTGAATTGAATGTAAGGAGTTTGCTGGGCTGAACCCAGGTAAAGACCTAACTAAGTGGTGCATAGTACAATATGTGCATCAAAAGACTTGGAGCTAAACAATCTGACCACATCAGGGAAGATGTTGTCCTTGCCCTTTTCCTCCCCATTCCAGAGACAGTGTTGTCTCAAAGACTGTTGAATTACAATGTACAGTGCCAACCATTCTAGTTAGGCCACAGAAGACAGCTATACTCAGTGTTTGTTTCCAGAGGCACTAAAGTTGAACTACCAAAGACGACTGAACCATAGCGTTCAATACCGAATATCCGTGTTTTCAACATCCCAAAGACAACTGGTCAACTGTTCAGTACCAAACACCCGAACCACCAAAGGCGACTGTAGCGTGTACCCAACACAGAGGGACAGTCAAGGTTTCTCAATGCATTATTTGTATGTTTGTCTTCATATGACTTAGGAGCTACTGTTCCTGCCTTTTCACTCAATACAGAAAGCTGCTGTAACATAGTAAGTACACTATCTTCAGTCTGTCTCGTATGGAAATATTTAAGGAGAATTGTTGAAACTATATGCATTTTATTACCATTGTTATTATTACAATTATTTATTTAACTTGATGGTATGATAGCTGTTTTAGACCAATGGTATTGCCAAATAGAATACAATCATATGGTCCTAAATGTTACCGGTTTGCGATATTGTGTGATACTCATTATCAATATGCTAATCCACAATTGTTTTTCTCTAAAAGAAATGTAAATACTCCGTGTTTGTGGACCATACAGGAAAAGACTCGTAACCTAACCTTGACATTGTAGGCACCATACTGTGGGTCATTGAGGTTCCATAAAAAAAGTACAAGTGCCATCTAGTGGTCACTGGAAATGGGAGCATCTGCACAGAACACAGAATATGTGCCAAACCACAGTTCACTGATTTATCCCTTGGAAAACAAGCTGAGCCTATAGCGACCTTCTTGATGGAATGCAGCTGCCAATACATAGAATCAATTCTGATCAGGTTAATACACGAGTTGAAAACTGAATGGGAAAATGAGTTAAAAAACATGCAGGGAATACCTATACGAACATATCTGAATGTATCTAGTTGTGAGAAGTACAGCCCTTTCATACCTGGATCAAGGCCTCAACAGCCACACTCATAACCATGTCATTTCCTGCAGCTGGGATGTCTTTCCCAGGCAGGCAGCCTGCACAGCTCAGACATGTGGGCACTAGTACGGAGGAGGGCGGGGCAGGAGGTAGTTTCTCACTGCCCAACACCATGAAACATTTTCTTGAGAGAATGTGCGAGGCAGAGAATGGGCTGGACGTGTGTGTGGAGGAATGTGGGTTCCAGTGCATTACTGCATTCCTGATCACCCTTTCTGGGTACCAGCATTCCGTCTGCAGACTAACTTTGATCCTCCCCTCGATACACTACACACACACTTTCCAAACACCAATTCAGAGTTAATAATATATCCTAAATTCTCTAGTTTCTTGCCAATTTCCAGAGCCACACTCATTAAACAAAAAATGTGAAACACACAACACGTCCTGCTTGTCATTTTCAGACCAGGCCTCCCTCTGTATATCAAGATTATATTTAATAGACGAGCAATGGGAGGTTCACTTCAAATGAGTGGTGGTTTGGTCTGTACATACAGTACCGATGGCATAGATGCATGATACTGAACCAGTACATTACTCACACTCTGGTTTACACTCCTTCACATTCAAGTACTTTATTCTTATTAATGTTTTTTTTTTTTTCCTTTAAAAAAATCTTTTCAATATACAACACCATTTTAGACAAGACAATTCTGTTTACAACTAATTTCAGCTCAGTAAGGGGTCATTCAGAACCTAGACAGGCAGCAAGAGGGGGGACAGAACAGGACAGAGGGAGAGTAAGTGAAAGACGAACGCAGGGTAGAGAACTAAGGATGAGAGGGGGTGAATTTGAGAGGGGTTTGGAGAGAAGAAAAATTCTTAGTACACTAACAAACTAAATTAATTGGGTCAAAAATAAAAAAATATATAGAAAAACTTAAATAGGTCACTAGCACACTGTTGTCCCATCACTTATCCATGCAGTACTGTCTTCAGGGGAAAAAAAACATCAGCTCTCTTCCACATTTTTTTTCTTCTACCAAACAAAATGAGAAAATAACAAGATAGATATGTCCTTGGTGCCCAAAGGGGCGGGCCTGAGGCATCTGTCACTCAGTCTGGATGAAGAGGCCGGAGTATGAGCCCCGTTGAGTTGAGCCCCGGCCCTGCCTCCTTCCTTCCTTTCCTCCCCAGGGCATCTTTAACAGGCCGTTTCCAACCCTCTTTCTCCATTCCTCCAGCCATTCAGTTCAGATTCCTTCATGTCCATGTCTGTTACTCGGTCTTGGGTGACCAGAGTAAGGGGAGTTGGGCCTTAGAGTGTGACCTAGTAGACTCCGCTTTGTGTGCATGTTTGTGTGCGATTTGGTTGGGGTGGGGGGGGTGTAAGGGGCAATGTGTTTGAGCACCGAAGGCCCGATGAGGGCGGGACGACCCCTCCACACGAACACCAGGAGGAGGACAGAGATGATGCAGCGAGGATGATGGAGTGGGAAGTGACCTCTGACCCTGGCACATTGACTTGGCCATTAGGACTGTCCCCGCACACACATCACATTCCACCGGGCCTGCCATGCAGAGAGAAAGACACTCAGCACACTATGCAAGTAATCCTGTAGAAGTGTTCAATTTAGGTCAGGAGTCCCACCTCCAAGCAAAGAATGAAGTTAAGAGTTGTAAATGAGCTGCAGTGCTTGCTTACCCCCCCCCCCCTTTGGTAGAGTTAAAAGAAAAAGGGTGGGAGGCTTAAAGATCGAGTCAGCAATGCAGAAAGTAAACAGCAATTTCAGGTCAACTGAAGCCGCACCCATATGCACAGTGTGCAGCGTCTTGCATCACAATCCTACTTCCACTATTGATCCTGTACGGGTGTCACTTCATTTATTTGCCTGTAGGAAAAAGTGTGTGTGTGTGGGGGGGGGGGGGGGGGGGGGGTAGGGCTGATGAATCAAATATTTGTTTTTGTATGAATCTGGCCTGCAAAATATAGAAAGACGTGTGCTTGCTTACTTATCTTAACTACCGAAAAGCCACACAATTTGAATTTGAATCACTTTAGTTTGTTGTATTCATTCCTATTGTGTGTAAGTTCTGGTGAGTGTGAGAGTCGTGTGTACCTGCTATCTGGAGATGTATGTATACGTGCGAGAGGGCGACCTGCCCTCAGTCTGTCCATTGGTCGACACGTTCAGGAAGTCCCAGATGAGGATAGTGTCGTCATGGGAACTGCTGATGATCTGGAATTCATCAAACTGTAGCCGGAATACACGCCCAGAGTGCTCCTGAAAGACCGTCAAATTCATCAGTATCCTCTACAATAACCATTATCTCCACCATCATGCTCTAGATCCAAGCTAAACTCACCACCAGTGTGCGCAGACAGAGGGTGCTGGCAGGGGCACGAGGGTCCAGAGCAGCTTGTAAGTCCCATACTTTGATTTTACTACAAAGGAACAGCACAGGCGCGCACAACCTCTTAACATCATAAATGGAAACAACACAATAGCATTCAAGTCTTGTCAGTGGATAAGCTGGAGGACCTCATACTCCGGCCTATAAAAGTTTGACTAGCAGCCTAACAAATTCACTCTGATTAACAGGCCGAGGCCAGGATTGGGGGGAATCAGGAGTCTGAGATCAGCAGTGAGAGAATAACAAGGATTAACAGAGGCCAAGTGCAGGATTAGAGTGAGGGAATAAAGCCATTAACAGTCAGATCTCCATTAGTATTGAGAGATCAGCACAGCCACAGTGAGATGAACCCTCCCTTACCCATCGTAGGCTCCGCTAACGATCCTTTTGTTGTCGAAGCGAATGCAACGGACCAACTCCTCATGGCCTTCCAATACCCGCAAACATGCCCCGCACTCAATATCCCACAACCTGAGGAGAGAGAATCCGTGTTAGTTTAGTAACATTTGACAAAATAGTCGTGACAAAGCACGTTCATCTCCCAGTTACAGATTCTATAAATATAGACCAGTAAGAAACACCCAGAAGAATATTCCACCCTCAAACACATACGACAGACACTCACCGGATAGTGTTGTCCGACGAGCCGCTGACCACTAGTCTGTCTCTGTACTGCAGACAGGCAATGCCTCTCTTATGGCCATTCAGCGTACGTACAAACTCACATGTGCTGGTGCTCCACACCTGGAGGGGCGTCAAGGCAAAAACACACACCACCCAGAGGTCAACACAAAAAAAAGAAGAGGCATTTAGCCTAAATAATCCTTCATGTCAACACTAACAGTTTTTACTTTTGAAATCTCTTCCTTCCTGTTTTCCTTCATTAGAATGCTTCTGTACTAGACCGGACAATGAAGCTGCTGAGAACAATCTGCAGCCAGAGCTATAATCCAGCTGTAAACCTCTCTGTCTTCACATACACGTCGGAGAGTGACACTGTGCAGCTGCATGAAAACATGAATGTAAACACAAAGGTATAACAGTGATACACATTTAGGGGTGTCGAGTAACACTCCCTCTCCCAAACACAGATATTGCAGTCTGCCGTCCCTCCCTTATTACTTGGGGAATGTTTTCAGAGAGCTGGGGCGTAGTGTGCGGGAGACGGCTCGGTACGGAATGCCTTGGCCCGTCTCCCAGGGCGATGGGTGGGCTAGCCAGGGTCTCTTTGTTCCTGGAATCCTGGCTGCCCACAAATCCACCGTCTGGAATACAGGGAGGTACTGGGGAGCTGGGGATGAGACTGGGGTTGGGGCTGAGACAAGACAGACATGCAGGTCCACAGTTTAGCCCCAG
This sequence comes from Oncorhynchus mykiss, assembly GCF_057628025.1. Classification (NCBI taxonomy): domain Eukaryota; kingdom Metazoa; phylum Chordata; class Actinopteri; order Salmoniformes; family Salmonidae; genus Oncorhynchus; species Oncorhynchus mykiss. The sequence goes on along the minus strand of NC_143031.1, from coordinate 42,245,808 downwards.
GAAGAGACAAGACGTCAGCTCTGGACTCTGGGTTCAGTCAGTGCTTCCCACAGCAGGCCTCACACTCTGGGATAACTCAAGCTCTATGCTGCCCTCTACTGGACACGTTGCACAACTGAACTCAACCAGAATGAGAGGATTTGGTAGGTTTGGGTAGGGGACACTTGATAGGTGTGGCTGGCTTGTATTTTGCATTTCAAGTATCTTCTGTGAATGAACAATGACAAGCAGTGATGGGGAAGATAACTAGCTTTTGATTAAGAGCAGGGGGAGAGAACTGAAGCCACTCATTTATCATTCTAGCTCACAGGACGATAAACACACACACACTAGCCAAGAAATCAAAGCCCGGCTGAATAACGCTGGTTGTGCATTCAGTAGACTCTGCTAAAGCAATGTATAGTCATTCCTTTTGTGTGGTTCAGTGTGCTGAAGGATCATTCAGACAGACATGAACCAAGTTGATGCCAAACGGTTGTCTTTGCAAGATCTGCAACATCCACAGGCAGAAGATCTTTACAGCAAATAAGGCAACACTTTTTTTTTTTTAATAATAAAGACTTTTAAGATCAAGATGCACAGGATCCAGTGTGTTGGACATGCTACGAATGTCTCAATAAAGGATCCCTAAAAAGTTGCTCTCTGGAAAATACAAGGAAGGCAGACCAAAGACAACATGGCGACAGACTGGTGGCTGAGCTAGATCTCTCATGGGACAGGACCCAAGCTACGGCAAAAAGACTGTAGTGGCAGAGGTTGTTGCGGCCTTCTTCTTTGGCCCTAGTGGGATCTAAGTTAGTAAGTCTTGTGCCACTGCAAAAGTACTAGAACATATGCTTGTTGAGATGTTGCCATGCTTGAGGCTCTTGTGAGTGGACCTTAGGTCATCGGGGCAAACTTGCCTTGATGGTACGGTCACCGGACGCTGACACGATGTACTTGTCGTCAAAGTCCACCACGTTGACCGCTGCTCTATGGCCGACCAGCACGCGGCGCAGACTGATGTCTGTGGGCGAGGCCATGTCCCACACGGCGATGGAACGGTCCTTCGAGCATGTCACCATCAGACCGTTACAGAACCGCAAGTGGAGAACCGCCTCGTTGTGGTGGATCAGAGTGTTCAGCACCTCCCCAGTGTTCACATCCCACACCCTGAGACACCGAGAGAGATCATCAATATCCGTCAAACACAACATACCACATGCCTCTTGAATTAAATAAGCTTTGGAGCTTCCTGGAGCATGGGTAAGAGGGCAGAGCGGGAGAGGAGTTGCTGACCTGACGGTGGAGTCTGAGGACCCGGTGACGATGACCCTCTCATCATACTGCAGACACAACACTGAACCTGTATGACCCGTCAAGATCTTCAGACACTCCAGAGACTGCTTGTCCCAGATCTAAACAGAAACAGAGGGGGAGAAATTCACACAAAATAACATTTATCAAACAAAATGTACTATGTGTTGCATTGACACACTGTAAGAAGCTTTCTTGTTATACAATATCCATATTTAGAAATCGTGTATTCAAAATATCCAGTAGACATTAGATTACACCCGCCCCCCCCGCTCTTCAATCAACATCAAACAGGAACGCCGACCTTGATGGAGTTGTCTCTGAGGCCGCTGATGATCTTGTCGTCGTCATACTGCAGACAGTAAACCCCCTTACTGTTCTCTGAGCGACACTGGATCCGCTGCAGATTGTGCCGACCACACCTCCAGTTGGCCTCAATTGTCTAATGAGAGCCGGAGGGGGGGGGGGTTAGTGAACGGGAAACACAGGAAAGATCAGTGAGAAGGGAGGGAGGTTGAAGGGGACAAGGGGAGCAGCAGAAACACTCACCTCTATGTCCTGGATGATTTTGGGGTACAGGGAGCGGTAGTAGGAGTTTGGTGGGACTTCTGTGGTTCGATTCTTGAACAGGTACTTTTCCCTAGAAGAGAGAACACATTCACAATTAAATATATTAATCTCCACAACATCAATTGTCTTTTCCTAAGGTGAAGTTGCTTGGATACATTCTATTATGTTGATTGTTGAGAACAGTTATTGATCCATTCTACTGGTGATCTGAATGAAACTCATTGTGATTCAGGGTGGCCCGGCCAGTGTTCCCAGTCTGTACTCACCACTGGTGCCTCTCTGACAGGCCTTTCCAGAGGGGGTCTGTACGGACCATACGCTCTATGAGTTTCTTCCACAGCATGCCCTCTGAGATGACCCTCTGCCACTCCTTACACACCAGCTCTGCCGAGCACAGCGAGCGTGCGTCCAGGAAGGACAGGATGTTCTCCGCTATGTGGTCCAGACCCTGAGCTATAACCACAAAGAGTAGAAGTACTCAAGAAATGGTGAATGTGTGGATGAACTGAGACTGGGGTGTGTTCATTAGTCAGATACCGCAGCAAACGAGGTAGTTTGGTGGCGAGGTAGAAGTTATATTGGTTGTGGTATATTCCGTATAAGCGCACTCATTTTAGGGATGTGACAAATGGACAGTTTTGTGTTTAAAACAGACATTTTTGTATCAGTTTACCGTTAAAACGATAAGAGAAAATGCCCAAATTCCACTTCAATTCACAATGCAGAGTAATGGCCTTATTACATATGGCCGGGCAATGAAGTTATATCTACCAAGGTCATATCGTTGAAAGCGCCTCGGCTACGACATATTTGGTTGTCTAAGGGTACACTACGGCTTTTTAAATGGTGACATGAAACCTTCTCGGAAGATAGTTTCAAAGTGCCCCTGAACTGGTATTTTTCTGAAAAGGAATGACGCTTCTGAAGCAGGACTCACATCCATCATTAGGAGACCATAACTGTCAATCAAATAACCTCGAACCGCCTGCGTGTAGACTGCCCGCACGCAGACTGCCCGCACGCAGACCACTGACTCCTAAGAAAGTACTTTAAGGTTTGTTAAATACCGTGACTTACCAAGGCGTTTAGCAGAAAGAAAACATCTTCCGCTAAACTGAGACTGTTCTCGGAGGAACGGCAACTAATCAAACACACGCATCTTTCATAGCGAGGTAGCAAGGGACGGAGAGAGAGGGTAGGGGGCACAGTACAGGCAGGTCGGCCACTTGGCAGGCAGAGTCAGAACAGAGCGCTAGGCCTATCTATCGGCAATCAAAAGATGTATCTCGCAATGGCATGCTCTATTTTGTCATTTCTTGGCTGGCAGGGCATATGATCAATGAATAGACAAGGATATTATACACGCAACAGACCGAAGCCTGAACACACAATCGCATCATTAGCAAAGAGAAAGAGCAGGTGAGCCAGCTGCACTGATTTAAAATGTCTGAAAATAATATTAAAAGACATCATTTTTCCATTTGTGATTTTTCTTAACATTAAGGATCCCAATTTTGTTTAAAAATTTCCGCATTCACCCCCCTAATATAATACATGACAAGGCCATGCTAACAAAGTAATATCAAACTGCAGTGTGAACCATACCTGGCAGTGCAGTGATGAAGTCCCTTTGGAGCATGGGTTTGAGGTAGGAGTTGATGTGGCCGTGTTGGTAGTGGCACATGCGTGAAATCAGGTGTTCCACAAACTCCACCTGGTCAGCCTCAGACCACTGGTCAAACAGCTGGATGCACACGTCCTTCTCCTTCTCATAGTTCCCTTCCGATGGCCGCTTCCTTGAGCCCGTCATCGGACCATTGGTGATCGTCTGAACACAGAAATGGAACGGTTATAAACCATCAGTCCACAGTGGTGTGTACTGTAAAATATATGGACTCGTCAGAGCTTCAGTCGACATGGATCTCTTGTCAAATGAGGGACGGGCTTTGGGCCTTGATAAAGCTAGTCAGTGTACAGAACTCTGGGCCGGTTTCCCGGACAATCTCTATTGAGTATTCTTTAAAGTCCAGTACTAGAATGAATGTACAGTTGAAGTCGGAAGTTTACATACACCTTAGCCAAATACATTTAGACACAGTTTTTCACAATTCATGATCTTTAATCCTAGTAAAAATTCCCTGTCTTAGGTCAATTAGGATCACTATTTTATTTTAAGAACGTAAAATGTCAGAATAATAGTAGAGAGAATGATTTATTTCGGCTTTTATTTCTTTCATCACATTCCCAGTGGGTCAGAAGTTAACATACACTCAGTTAGTATTTGGTAGCATTGCCTTTAAATTGTTTAACTTGGGTCAAACGTTTTGGGTAGCCTTCCACGAGCTTCCCACAATAAGTTGGGTGAATTTTGGCCCATTCCTCCTGACAGAGCTGGTGTAACCGAGTCAGGTTTGTAGGCCTCCTTGCTCGCACAAGCCTTTTCTGTTCTACCCACAAATGTTCTAATGGGATTGAGGTCAGGGCTTTGTGATGGCCACTTCAATACCTTGACTTTTCTGTACTTAAGCAATTTTGCCACAACTTTGGAAGTCTGCTTGGGGTCATTGTCCATTTGGAAGACCCAATTGCGACCAAGCTTAAACTTCCTGACTGATGTCTTGAGATGTTGCTTCAATATATCCACGTAATTTTCCTGCCTCAATGCGATCCATTTTGTGAAGTGCACCAGTCCCTCCCGCAGCAAAGCACCCCCACAACACAATGCTGCCACCCCCGTGCTTCACGGTTGGGATGGTGTTCTTTGGCTTGCAATTCTCCCCCTTTTTTCTCAAAATATAACAACGGTCATCATTGCCAAAAAGTAACATTTTTTTTTCATCAGACCAGAGGACATTTCTCCAAAAAGTACAATCTTTGTCCCCATGTGCAGTTGCAAACCGTAGTCTGGCTATATGGCGGTTTTGGAGCGGTGGCTTCTTCCTTGCTGAGCGGCCTTTCAGGTTATGTCGATATAGGACTCATTTTACTGTGGATATAGATACTTATGTACCTGTTTCCTCCAGCATCTTCACAAGGTCCTTTGCTGTTGTTCTGGGATTGATTTGCACTTTTAGCACCAAAGTACATTCACCTCTAGGAGACAGAACACGTTTCCTTCCTGAGCGTTATGATGGCTGCGTGGTCCCATGGTGTTATTACTTGCGTACTATAGTTTGTACAGATGAACGTGGAACGTTCAGGCGTTTGGAAATTGCTCCCAAGGATGAACCAGACTTGTGGACTTGTCTTAGCTGATTTCTTTTGATTTTCCCATGATGTCAAGCAAAGAGGCGCTGAGTTTGAAGGTAGGCCTTGAAATACATCCACAGGTACACCTCCAATTGACTCAAATAATGTCAATTAGCCTATCAGACCAGGCCATGACATAATTTTCTGGAATTTTCCAAGCTGTTTAAAGAAACAGTCAACTTAGTGTATGTAAACATTTGACCCACTGGAATTGCGCTACAGTGATTTATAAGTGAAATGATCTGTCTGTAAACAATTGTTGGAAAAATTACTTGTGTCATGCAAAGTAGATTTGTAGACTTGCCAAAACTATAGTTTGATAACAAGACATTTGTGGAGTGGTTGAAAAATGAGTTTTAAAATGACTCCAACCTAAGTGTATGTAAACTTCCAACCTCAACTGTATGTCTGGGAAACTGGCTTTACATAATGAATCTGGCTTTGGTGTGTGTGGATTGCCTCTTCAAATTGCCATGACGTTGTGCTCGGAAAAGGGTTTTGATGACACTGTAGTCTGGCATTAGTACACACACCGTTTCACTGCCCACTGGAAACCACAACGAGATTGTCAATATTGATGGCACAAGGCACACCTTAAAGATAATTATGAAGACATAAAAAGGGGAGATACGCTAACGGGTTATAAATTTGTTTTTTGGAGGTGGACTAGGCTAATATACTACCATTACGCTTCGGTGACTGTCTGGCCGTGGACCCATGGTCTGTTGCCTCACCTTGAACACTATGATCTTCTTTGATGAGAGGTCATCTGTCTGGGAGTCCATGAAAGTGGTGTTCTGAGGGGGAGAGGCCATTGGTAAATCAAGAGACATTATTCATTAACATAAACACACAGCTAGTCCAAACCTTCTGGCCCAAAATGGGAGGGAGGAATCCATGGCTTGTCAACAGCTGCCCCTTATTCAGACCCGCAAAGCCATGTCAATCTGACATGTATTCAGAAGATTGACATGAAATCTGATAAAGAAATCAGACCTTATAGGGTTGGCTGTGAGAGGCAACACCAGATGGTATGATAATTCCATTTAAAACAGTCCCGGCTTTGTCTAAATGTGATCAGTCTGTGTCCTCCTAGGAGAATGTGGGTATGTTTGTTTGGGGCAACAGATTATCTACAACTGAACCTAAACACATGCGGTCATTTTTATTTAGCTGACATTACTCCTGCCTGTATCGACATTAAGTGATTGTGCCATATGCCACAAGCCTAGATTGGCACGCTTTGTCCAATACAGAAGCATAGGACTAGGATGCTAACGTTAATTTGCAAGACAGCCAGTGACATATTATGTGATAGCAAATCTTTGCCCATAGTTCACTGGCTAAGGTGACAAAACAGAGAACACTGTCTGGAACAAAATGCACCTATGTAGTAGCTACGTTAACAAGATAATCGTCTGACAATCTACGGATGGCTAAATCAAAAATAGCGTCACGATAATAGTTACCCATCATAATTGTATCTAACATTACCTACGATTACGTTCATTTCTGAATAGCTAACCTGACTACCTGGCCTTTTTGCCTGACGAGATTGTCATACTGACTTGTTAGCTAGCGTTACCTACTCAGAAAATGTAGACAAAACGCCAGCTGTTTGCTTCGAACATATCAAACATAATTATTTGTTTATTACGCAAGCTAACGTCAGCACTTCCTCTAAGCATCTCGAAACGCCACTGATTCACAATGACAGAAACTCTAGTGTTCGGTAATGGACAGAGTGGGGAGTGCCTCTTTTAGCTAACGTTAGTTATAAATATATTTATCTATGTGCGTGGTTGACAATCAGGGTAGTTATGTACCTAGTCGGCTAACAAGAAATCGTTAGCCAATGGTTGGCGCTCAAGAAACAGTACACATTTATCGGAAACCTAACTTTATGTTTAACCTGGAAAGCTTGTGGCTAACTTGGAGTCGGACAAATGGCGCAGCGGCGACGCAGTGAGATCCAATCGCCTAGCTAGTACCTTTGCTAGTTAACTGGTTAGCATGTGAGTATTTAAAGACGGGGCCACTTCCCGGCCTTTTCTCGTACTAGCAGACTCACTCCTCGTCCTGTCGACCTCTACCATTAGGATGACAATCATTCACTTCCCAATCATTTCCAAAATCATTATGGTGTAACCTAGAATAATTACAAACATGAGCCACGGGTTAATGTTAGATCAGATATCGGGCCCTCCCTCTACTCGCTAGGTAGCTAACGGTACTACTAGCTAATGTTAGCTAGGCATATTCTATTTTGTATGTCATCTCGGCTCTCCCGTTTGTTCAAAATCGTTTCGATCGGTTCTACTCGAGTGTTAATACCATATTACGCACTCCGATATCGATATTATGGGGCAGAAATTATTCATCCAATCCAGAACTCACCATCAGCTCCAACGTTTTGTCCTCCATCTCCGGCTCCATATTGTTGCTCCCCGAAACTCGCTCGCTGCGAAAATGGAAACCCAGCCCTGAGTCCGCGACGGGCCGCAGATCGTATGACGTCACAGAACACAACTGGACTGGGGATTCAGGGGTGGGTTCACTGAAGCATAGACTTACTTGGTTGGTCGAGAAATTATAAAGAAGGTATTGTCATTCTGTGGTTGGCTCTTTTCTGCTGCTAAGGGAAAGAGTTGTGCTTGTTCGAGGGTCGACTTCCGCCAGGTCCTGCTCAGATGATCTGATCTACAAATCACCTCCACTTGCAAAAGACAGATTACAACAGTTCATGGTGTTAAGATTAGCGAATCTACACCGTGTCTAGAATTGGGAAGATGATCATAACAATTGTATTGAAAGTTATATATTATAAATGGTCTTCCCTTAATGCATCCCACTAGCTAATTACTGTTATATTGGCACGGGCTGGATATAAATATGACACGTAACTTTCCCGTTTAACAGCGAAGAGAATAGTGTACTTTTCACTGGATGTACCAAGACATTCAATACACTAAAATTCCTGTTGGAAAAAAAATGCAAAGGGTAATATTTACTTTGTGTATACTAAATAAGCCCTGAATCAAGCAGCACACACCTGCAGTCACACGAAAGTCATATTCAGGAGTATATATACAGTGGGGCAAAAAAGTATTTAGTCAGCCACCAATTGTGCAAGTTCTCCCACTTAAAAAGATGAGAGAGGCCTGTAATTTTCATCATATGTACACTTCAACTATGACAGACAAAATGAGAAAAAAAATCCAGAAAATCACATTGTAGGATTTCTTATGAATTTATTTGCAAATTATGGTGGAAAATAAGTATTGGTCAATAACAAAAGTTTATCTCAATACTTTGTTATATACCCTTTGTTGGCAATGACAGAGGTCAAACGTTTTCTGTAAGTCTTCACAAGGTTTTCACACACTGTTGCTGGTATTTTGGCCCATTCCTCCATGCAGATCTCCTCTAGAGCAATGATGTTTTGGGGCTGTTGCTGGGCAACACGGACTTTCAACTCCCTCCAAAAATATTTTCTATGGGGTTGAGATCTGGAGACTGGCTAGGCCACTCCAGGACCTTGAAATGCTTCTTACGAAGCCACTCCTTCGTTGCCCGGGCGGTGTGTTTGGGATCATTGTCATGCTGAAAGACCCAGCCACGTTTCATCTTCAATGCCCTTGCTGATGGAAGGAGGATTTTACTCAAAATCTCACGATACATGGCCCCATTCATTCTTTCCTTTAAACGGATCAGTCGTCCTGGTCCCTTTGCAGAAAAACAGCCCCAAAGCATGATGTTTCCACCCCCATGCTTCACAGTAGGTATGGTGTTCTTTGGATGCAACTCAGCAATCTTTGTCCTCCAAACACAACGAGTTGAGTTTTTACCAAAAAGTTATATTTTGGTTTCATCTGACCATATGACAATCTCCCATTCTTCTTCTGGATCATCCAAATGCTCTCTAGCAAACTTCAGACAGGCCTGGTCATGTACTGGCTTAAGCAGGGAGACACGTCTGGCACTGCAGGATTTGAGTCCCTGGCGGCATAGTGTTACTGATGGTAGGCTTTGTTACTTTGGTCCCAGCTCTCTGCAGGTCATTCACTAGGTCCCCCTGTGTGGTTCTGGGATTTTTGCTCACCGTTCTTGTGATCATTTTGACCCCATGGGGTGAGATCTTGCGTGGAGCCCCAGATCGAGGGAGATTATCAGTGGTCTTGTATGTCTTCCATTTCCTAATAATTGCTCCCACAGTTGATTTCTTCAAACCAAGCTGCTTACCTATTGCAGATTCAGTCTTCCCAGCCTGGTGCAGGTCTACAATTTTGTTTCTGGTGTCCTTTGACAGCTCTTTGGTCTTGGTCATAGTGGAGTTTGGAGTGTGACTGTTTGAGGTTGTGGACAGGTGTCTTTTATACTGATAACAAGTTCAAACAGGTGGCATTAATACAGGTAACAAGTGGAGGACAGAGGAGCCTCTTAAAGAAGTTACAGGTCTGTGAGAGCCAGAAATCTTGCTTGTTTGTAGGTGACCAAATACTTATTTTCCACCATAATTTGCAAATAAATTCATAAAAATCCTACAATGTGATTTTCAGGATTTTCTTTCTCATTTTGTCTGTCATAGTTGAAGTGTACCTTTGATGAAAATTACAGGCATCTCATCTTTTTAAGTGGGAGAACTTGCACAATTGGTGGCTGACTAAATACTTTTTTTTATGTGTGTATGTGTATATATATATATATATATATATATATATATATATATATATATATATATATATATACATACACACACACACACATACACATACACACACACACTGCTCAAAAAAATAAAGGGAACACTTAAACAACACAATGTAACTCCAAGTCAATCACACTTCTGTGAAATCAAACTGTCCACTTAGGAAGCAACACTGATTGACAATAAATGTCACATGCTGTTGTGCAAATGGAATAGACAACAGGTGGAAATTATAGGCAATTAGCAAGACACCCCCAATAAAGGAGTGGTTCTGCAGGTGATAACCACAGACCACTTCTCAGTTCCTATGCTTCCTGGCTGATGTTTTGGTCACTTTTGAATGCTGGCAGTGCTTTCACTCTAGTGGTAGCATGAGATGGAGTCTACAACCCACACAAGTGGCTCAGGTAGTGCAGCTCATCCAGGATGGTACATCAATGCGAGCTGTGGCAAGAAGGTTTGCTGTGTCTGTCAGCGTAGTGTCCAGAGCATGGAGGCACTACCAGGAGACAGGCCAGTACATCAGGAGACGTGGAGGAGGCCAACAACCCAGCAGCAGGACCGCTACCTTCGCCTTTGTGCAAGGAGGAGCACTGCCAGAGCCCTGCAAAATTACCTCCAGCAGGCCACAAATGTGCATGTGTCTGTCAGAAACAGACTCCATGAGGGTGGTATGAGGGCCCGACGTCCACAGGTGGGGGTTGTGCTTACAGCCCAACAGCGTGCAGGACGTTTGGCATTTGCCAGAGAACACCAAGATTGGCAAATTCGCCACTGGCGCCCTGTGCTCTTCACAGATGAAAGCAGATTCACACTGAGCACGTGACAGACGTGACAGTCTGGAGACGCCGCGGAGAACGTTCTGCTGCCTGCAACATCCTCCAGCATGACCGGTTTGGCGGTGGGTCAGTCATGGTATGGGGTGGCATTTCTTTGGGGGGCCGCACAGCCCTCCATGTGCTCGCCAGAGGTAGCCTGACTGCCATTAGGTACCGAGATGAGATCCTCAGACCCCTTGTGAGACCATATGCTGGTGCGGTTGGCCCTGGGTTCCTCCTGAAGCAAGACATTGCTAGACCTCATGTGGCTGGAGTGCGTCAGCAGTTCCTGCAAGAGGAAGGCATTGATGCTATGGACTGGCCCGCCCGTCCCCCAGACCTGAATCCAATTGAGCACATCTGGGACATCATGTCTCGCTCCATCCACAGACTGTCCAGGAGTTGGCGGATGCTTTAGTCCAGGTATGGGAGGAGATCCCTCAGAAGACCATCCGCCACCTCATCAGGAGCATGCCCAGGCGTTGTAGGGAGGTCATACAGGCACGTGGAGGCCACACACACTACTGAGCCTAATTTTAAGAACATTACATCAAAGTTGGATCAGCCTGTAGTGTGGTTTTCCACTTTAATTTTGAGTGTGACTTCAAATCCAGACCTCCATGGGTTGATACATTTGATTTCCATTGATAATTTGTGTGATTTTGTTGTCAGCACATTCAACTATGTAAAGAAAAAAGTATTTAATAAGAATATTATTTTCATTCAGATCTAGGATGTGTTATTTTATTATTTTTTTATATATTTGAGCAGTATATATATATATATATATATATATATATATACACACACTGCTCAAAAATAAAGTTTGATTTCACAGAAGTGTGATTGACTTGGAGTTACATTGTGTTGTTTAAGTGTTCCCTTTGTGTGTGTATATATATCCCATAATCTTAATTTTATGAACCTTTCTAATAGGAAATCCACTGGGCCAACCAAGTCTTGACACCTGATTTGCAAACAATGAGGTCATTTAATACATCTCATACAAAATGGTGACAAGATGAATAGATCTAATCCAGAAAATGTCATAACATGGGCGGCTTTTGATGTTGAAAAGACATCACATTCATAACTTGATAAAATAGCTCACTGTGCCCCGAAAGGGGCTACATAGAACCATCCCATTCTTACGTGCCAGATCCAGACAATAGTCCCCACCCCAATAGCTCACATTCAGGCTGACAAAATATATTTTTTTAGACACCGCAAGCCACAAAGGCCCCCAAACCAACATCCAGTGCCTCTGACCAAAATGTTCCGTGACTAAATCCTTTCGGGCAGGGAGAAACAGAGCCAGGCAGGGCTGTGTCAAACCTACAGATAACTGCCAAAATAAAGGGAACACTAAACTAAAGCGTCTTAATAGGTCGCCGGACCACAACGAGCTAGAACAGCTTCAATGCGCATTGGCATAGATTCTACATGGGTCTGGAAGTCTATTGGAGGGATGTGACACCATTATTACACGAGAAATGCAATCATTGTGTTTTGTTGGACATGGTGGTGAAAAACACCATCTCGGGCACCGCTCCAGAATCTCCCATAAGTGTTCAGTTGGGTTGAGATCTGGTGACTGAGACGGCTATGGCATATGGTTTACATTGTTTTCATGCTCATCAAACCATTTAGTGCCCACTCATACCTTGTGGATGGGTGCATTGTCATCCTATGGGGGCATAGCCATGGTAGCCCAAATAATCGGCAACTGGGCTTGCCCAGCATTTTTATACGTGACCATAAGCATACGAATTCTTAGGAGCCACACCTGTGTGGAACCACCTGCTTTCAATATACTTTGTATCCCTCATTTGCTATATTTTGGCAGTTACCTACAGTGGGAAGAACAAGTATTTGATAACCTGCAAAATCGACAGTGTTTTCCTACTTACAAAGCATGTAATTTTTATCATAAGGTACACTGTGAGATGGAAAATTGTGAGACTGAAAATTAAACAAAATCCAGAAAATCACATTGTATGATTTTTAATTAATTAATTTGCATTTTATTGCATGACATAAGTATTTGATCACCTACCAACCAGTAAGAATTCCAGCTCTCACAGACCTGTTAGTTTTTCTTTAAGCCCTCCCGTTCTCAAGTCATTACCTGCACCTGTTTGAACTCATTACCTGTGTAAAAGACACCTGTCCACACACTAAATCAGACTCCAACCTCTCCACAATGGTCAAGACCAGATAGCTGTGTAAGGACATCAGGGATAACATTGTAGACCTGCACAAGGCTGGGATGGGCTACAGGACAATAGGCAAGCAGCTTGGTGAGAAGGCAACAACTGTTGGCGCAATTATTAGAAAATGGAAGAAGTTCAAGATGACGGTCAATCACCCTCGGTGTGGGGCTCCATGCAAGATCTCACCTCGTGGGGCATCGATGATCATGAGGAAGGTGAGGATCAGCCCAGAACCACACGGCAGGACCTGGTCAAATGACCTGAAGAGAACTGGGACCACAGTCTCAAAGAAAACCATTAGTAACACTACCCGTCGTGGATTAAAATCCTGCAGGGCACGCAAGGTGCCCCTGCTCAAGCCAGCGCATGTTCAGGCCCATCTGAAGTTTGCCAATGACCATCTGAATGATCCAGAGGAGGAATGGGAGAAGGTCATGTGGTCTGATTAGACAAAAATAGCGCTTTTTGGTCTAAACTCCACTCGCCGTGTTTGGAGGAAGATGAAGGATGAGTACAACCCCAAGAACACCATCCCAACCGTGAAGCATGGAGGTGGAAACATTCTTTGGGGATGCTTTTCTGCAAAGGGGACAGGACGACTGCACCGTATTGAGGGGAGGATGGATGGGGCCACGTATCGCAAGATCTTGGCCAACAACCTCCTTCCCTCAGTAAAAGCATTGAAGATGGGTCGTGGCTGGGTCTTCCAGCATGACAACGACCCGAAACACACAGCCAGGGCAACTAAGGAGTGGCTCTGTAAGAAGCATCTCAAGGTCCTGGAGTGGCCTAGCCAGTCTCCAGACCCAATAGAAAATCTTGAGGGAGCTGAAAGTCCGTATTGCCCAGCGACAGCCCCAAAACCTGAAGGATCTGGAGAAGGTCGGTATGGAGGAGTGGGCCAATATCCCTGCTACAGTATGTGCAAACATGGTCAAGAACTACAGGAAACGTATGATCTCTAATTGCAAACAAAGGTTTCTGTACCAAATATGAAGTTCTGCTTTTCTGATGTATCAAATACTTATGTCATGCAATAAAATGCAAATTAGTTACTTAATTATACAAAGTGGTTTTCTGGGTTTTTGTTTGATTCCATCTCTCACAGTTGAAGTGTACCTATGATAAAAATTAGACTACATGCTTTGTAAGTAGGAAAACCTGCAAAATCAGCAGTGTATCAAATACTTTTTCTCCCCACTGTATACAGTGCCTTGCGAAAGTATTTGGCCCCCTTGAACTTTGCGACCTTTTGCCACATTTCAGACTTCAAACAAAGATATAAAACTGTATTTTTTTTGTGAAGAATCAACAACAAGTGGGACACAATCATGAAGTGGAACGACATTTATTGGATATTTCAAACTTTAACAAATCAAAAACTGAAAAATTGGGCGTGCAAAATTATTCAGCCCCTTTACTTTCAGTGCAGCAAACTCTCCAGAAGTTCAGTGAGGATCTCTGAATGATCCAATGTTGACCTAAATGACTAATGATGATAAATACAATCCACCTGTGTGTAATCAAGTCTCCGTATAAATGCACCTGCACTGTGATAGTCTCAGAGGTCTCTCAGCTCATACAAGGAGAAGACTGATCAGAGATGCAGCCAAGAGGCCCATGATCACTCTGGATGAACTGCAGAGATCTACAGCTGAGGTGGGAGACTCTGTCCATAGGACAACAATCAGTCGTATATTGCACAAATCTGGCCTTTATGGAAGAGTGGCGAGAAGAAAGCCATTTCTTAAAGATATCCATAAAAAGTGTTGTTTAAAGTTTGCCACAAGCCACCTGGGAGACACACCAAACATGTGGAAGAAGGTGCTCTGGTCAGATGAAACCAAAATTGAACTTTTTGGCAACAATGCAAAACGTTATGTTTGGCGTAAAAGCAACACAGCTGAACACACCATCCCCACTGTCAAACATGGTGGTGGCAGCATCATGGTTTGGGCCTGCTTTTCTTCAGCAGGGACAGGGAAGATGGTTAAAATTGATGGGAAGATGGATGGAGCCAAATACAGGACCATTCTGGAAGAAAACCTGATGGAGTCTGCAAAAGACCTGAGACTGGGACGGAGATTTGTCTTCCAACAAGACAATGATCCAAAACATAAAGCAAAATCTACAATGGAATGGTTCAAAAATAAACATATCCAGGTGTTAGAATGGCCAAGTCAAAGTCCAGACCTGAATCCAATCGAGAATCTGTGGAAAGAACAAAAAACTGCTGTTCACAAATGCTCTCCATCCAACCTCACTGAGCTCGAGCTGTTTTGCAAGGAGGAATGGGAAAAAATTTCAGTCTCTCGATGTGCAAAACTGATAGAGACATACCCCAAGCGACTTACAGCTTTAATCGCAGCAAAAGGTGGCGCTACAAAGTATTAATTTAAGGGGGCTGAATAATTTTGCACGCCCAATTTTTCAGTTTTTGATTTGTTAAAAAAAGTTTGAAATATCCAATAAATGTCGTTCCACTTCATGATTGTGTCCCACTTGTTGTTGATTCTTCACAAAAAAAATACAGTTTTATATCTTTATGTTTGGAGCCTGAAATGTGGCAAAAGGTCAAAATTCAAGGGGGCCAAATACTTTCGCAAGGCACTGTATATAATGGTAGGGGAAAGACTAGAGACAGTCAGAGCCATTAGTCATTCTCATCCAGTACCATCGTACTCAAAAATAATAACTATACAGATTTCTATTGATGTGGATCAGGATGGGCAACTCCAGTCCTCAGGGGCCTGATTGTTGTCACATTTCCCCCAACCCCAGCTGAAACGCCTGACTGGAACCAACACGACCCCGAACAACTTCTACCCCCAAGCCACGACTGCTAAATAGTTAAGCAATAGCTACCCAGACTAATTATCTGCATTGACACTTTTTGCACTAAGTCGGACTCATCACATACATTGCCGTTTATCTATCCTGTTGTCTAGTCACTTTATCCCTCCCTATATGTACATATCTACCTCAATTATCTCATACCCCTGCAGACTCAGTACTACTGTGTGTATATAGCCAAGTTATCATTAATCATTGTATTTATTCCATGTTATTCTATTATTTGTCTTTAAAAAAAATCTGCATTGTTGGGAAGACCAGTAAGTAAGCATTTCACTGTTAGTCTACACCTGTTGTTAAAGCATGTGATGCCAATAATCAAGCTCTACAGTTTAGAATGCAATTAGTTTAAAATCAGCTGTTTGCTATGGATGGGGAAAAAGTGTGACACCAATCCGCCCCCCCCCCCCCATCCCTGGTGAACAATCTTCTTGCCTATAGAGTGCTCATACCAGGGGTGCATTCAGGACACGTCAACGTTTGCAACATCGCGCAACGGTTTGTATTGAATGACACGTTTCCCCAAAAACACTACACACCGTTCTTCAACAGCTTTGGTGGTGGCCTGATCAACATGGCTGTGACCATCTAAAAATCACAGAACTCGTACTGTACACCGTATGGTAACTGCCCCCTGGGCCATCATAATCACACTCTTCAACTGGTCGTTCAGTATTGAACACGACCCAGTAACATGCCTGGAAGACAAGACATACAAAACTGCCTGGCAACAAGCACACTGGCTCTCATTGTCTGAATTGCACAGTACCAAACTGACCAATCAATCAGTAAACATTGGACACATGTCTCTGTGGAACAGAGGGGGGGGGTATGAATGGTCACAGCACTGAGGGCATGGTTCATTATGCTTAATAGAGTGGTGTGTGTACAAGGCAACATAAAAGCAGACGTACAAACCTAAATCTCAGCTCTGGGAACTCTGTATGAGTCATAAAGGGCAAGGGTCCTCTAAATGAAAAAACATACAAGAAAACAGTACGGGCTCAGAGTACAGCACCTGTGACAGTGAATAAATTACCAGGGGGGAGCTGGGACAAAATAAAGCAGGTGCTGAAATAAAGATTGGATGAGACGGGAGGCAGGGACTGGGTATGGGATAGTAAAGCAGCTCCAATTTAATCATTATTTCCTTGCCCTCTACATAAATTTGATTTTAAAAAGGAAAACAAAATAATCAGAATCAAAATCTCAAAACACAACAGCAGCTGGTACCAGTAAAAATGTTAAAAAATAAAGGAAAATTGAGTTGGAAGAAGAAAGTGGGGAGTGATGACAAAAATAGATTTGTATAACCTATCAGTGTGGCCTAGAGAAGGCCAAGCAGGCAGGAGAAGTGTGGCCTTGCTGTCAGTCACTTTGAATCAGTCACTTTGAATCAGTCATTAATGTAGAGTGGAGAGGAACAAACCAAGGCTAGCTCCATCCAGCCAGGTGATGAGTCACTGCTTCAAGTCAGGGAAACGTTGATATACGGCATCACATCCATGTCTTTTATTTGAAGGTCTGGGTCTCCCTCCTGACTACTTGCTTTCCTTCCACCAGTATCTCGGTCAAATCAGGGAAAGCCTTTCAATTGATTCATTTCTTGTCAGTCTCAACTACCTAGTAGTCATCCAAATCAAATAACTCATCGTCTTCTCCTTGGTACTCTATGGCCTGGAAATCCACCCTGTACCGCAAGATCCCTGTGGAGGTGAAAGGAAGAATCATAGTCTTAGGTAACTCTGCAGAGGTGCATTACAGTGAAAAGATTTGTTTATATATTCACATGACCCCAGAATAATAATAAAAGCCTTTAGTTATGAATGTATAATCAAACTCTTACCACCAATTCCACCAAAGCCCTTGACAAACTGGGATCCTTCTTGGCTCTTGTCAGTGACAATCTCCAGACAGGCTCCAAACTTCTTATAGCTGTTGGCGAACCATTCAAGTAACGGCATGCTCTCGATCAGCTCATGCTCCTGCCCAGTCTGTAGAAATACACCCACACCCAAAAAAGTAGATCAGGGAAAACTGTGAGATCATTTTATGAGAATTCTCCTTATAAAAGTGGTGGATGCAAAACACAGAAAGTAGACATAGGTGAAATTGAATAGACAAAATTACATCACATTTTAAAAAGAGCCTCTAGAACCACAAAATAACTTCCTTCATACACTTGTGTAGGTTATGGAAAGAACTTCTCACTGACCTCTTTGTCTGTGAAGTGAGACTTGTCTTTCTCCTGCTCTGGTGTCAAATACAACGTTTTCTCATCTGGATCAGTGGAAAAGGTTGAACAGAACAGACATAGGGCAAGAAATAGAGAGACATGTTAAGACCAGAATCCCTCAACTGAATGCATTTTGTAGAGGGCGCACATCATTTACATACCTGTACCCTTCTCCACCATTGCAAGTCCCTCTGCTCCGTGGCATCTCAGGATGTATCTCATGGTATCCAGGTTCTCGTAGACAATCAGAATCTCAACAGCACCCATTTCCAGGGCTTTCAGTGTGTCTTCCACCCCAAAGCAGTATTTCCCTGTATCCTGGCTGATCTCATCAAAGTATCGTCCTGGGAGAAGAGGTCCTCTATATTATCAATATGACAACAGGATGGATCATGTCCATGCCAGAGACACTCATGATAGATATTGGAGTAGACATTCACACAAATGAACAAATCAGCTGTACCCAAGTACCTATAAGTTTCTTCTCCTGAATGAATTTAACATTGGAAAGCACTTCTGCAGACAGCTCAATGGCCTGGTTGAACCCATTCTCCCCACCATATGATATGTCAACCAGCTTCAGGATCTTTGCTTGTAGCCTCTGCATGGACATGAGTCAGCAATTCATCAGTCAACAAACAGATCACATATCAGACGTATAATGCTACAATGGCAATGCTGACAATGGCACCAGAAAACCCTGGAATGGTGGGTCTGGAGATACTGACCGGGTCAAACATATCGGACTGGCTGAGCTCAGTCTTGAAGTCAGCTGAACCAGCCAAGACCATGCCTGCTACGTTGACCTTGTCGTTGGAAACAAAAAGCGTGACTGCCGTCTCCGCCACCTTTCGGACATAGTTGTGTCTCTTCTCCATCCTCAAACGAGCAAAACGCAAGGCAGACTGCCCTCCTCTGCCTGAAAGAGGACCATTTGTTATACGTGGTTGTGTGTGGACAGGCTGGCTGTAATTCTGTTCATGAGTGCATGTTGCATGTGAATGTAGGGTTTTTAACCGTGCTTCTTGGGTAGGTCCACAGTGAACTTGTGCAGCACTTCCCTGGTGTTTCCCTGCAGGGTTCCGAAGAGGGCGCCACTTCCATCAATCACAATAAAACCAAACTTGCTGTCATCTGACAGCAAGGCTGTAAGAGCCTAAGAGACAGAAAATACATTAGATAAGATGTAATTTCTCATCTAAATAGAAAGTGGTCAATATTGACTGTCAGCTATGCATAAATTCAGGCTACACACACACACAACACCAACTTGTTTCACCAAAACAGGCAACACAGATATTTTTTTTATATCTAAAACTCCTTATTTCCCAGTTAGTCACAATAAGCCCATAGGAAAGATAGTAAGGTGGGAATATAATGAACCCAGAGTGTTGAACAACCTTACCTCTGTGTGGAACTTGTTGTCACAGAGATACAGAGAAGTGTTGATGGGTTTAAAAGGCTCAAAGTCAATATTGACTTTTTTCTCTTTGCCCTCGTCCGTCACAATGGTGCCACAGTATACAACCAAGCCATTGGGAGGCACTGCAGGGTAAAAAAAAAAAATAAGTTAGCTCTCAGAGATCAATTGATTGAAATAAGAATAGCCCGTAACCAAGCCAGGACCACCCCAAATTACTTCATACAGAGAGAGAGGGTTTCACTGCTGACTTCACACATACACACCTTTATTGTAGAGTTTGAGTCTCTGCTGTACAGAGGTGATGGCTCCGAGCACAGAGAGCCTGTTGACTCTGCTTTTAATATTGGATGCAGTGCCAAACTCATCAGCCAACATCTTGGCCACTCTGGAGATCTGATCCTTTGGAGGGATAATCAAGGAGATCATACTCGTACCATTCCTGAGAGGAGATCAACTGCATTAAACCCACGTTAAAACACATCCTTTGAGTAGAAAGTCAGTTGCACAGTAAGTCAGCAAGCTATTTATTGAAACAACTTTGTAAAAACAATAACCACAAACTATGGATAGCTAAACCTGTCCTACAGATGTGTCCTGTTTACCTAAGCAAGCTAGGCCTTTTCATACACGTATAGTATTAAACCTGACTGCCCTAAGGCAAACTCTTATGACAGGTTGTCAGATGACAACATTACTACAGTAGTGGTCTTCATATTTCCACATTTTTGTTTTGACTATCATGTTGGCAGGTGTGGGCCACAAGTTCTGCTGCCCCTAGTCAAGGGTTGTGAAGGTCACAGTAGTTTGTTCACAGAGTGAACTCAAAACAACCTACTGCACTATATAGACAACCACTTGGGAGAGTGCTCATTGCACAGGACAGGTGTGGAATGTAGATAAGCTAAGGTCAATGAAAGGCATAGGAATTGCTTGACCTTTTGATCTAAAATCAACTACATCAGCTATTCCGGCTGACAGGTCTATTGCCAGCCAGTCAAGGCGTGATGTGGCACTGACAGTTTTAACTTAGTGAAAACTGCCATGAAATTACAATTTAAAGCAGAAAACTTGTCCAGTGTCAAACAATTTGAATGTAACGATGACCTAGATATGGTTGGGCATCAGCGGTGTTTGCTATACTAAAACAATGTGTAGGTTTAGATACTAGTAGGCTAACTAGCTGTGAATTTCAGATACTAGTATTGTCAGCTAGCTAGCTGTGAATGTAAAGAAGCCCTTGAAGTTACAAAACGAATAACTGCCTAGCTAACGTTAGCTGTGGTAACATTAGCTAGCTACATGACTACTCAAACTTTCGAAACCTAGATCAATGCCACTGACATGTGACTTAGTTGGCTAGCTGAAAAGCTAGCTAGCTATGTGTTCAAATAAATTTTCAAACTAACACCACTTGCTAGTTAGTAAGCTAGCTAAAACTTATACTAAAATAATTGTTAGCTAGCTCATATATGGGCCTGGTACCATTAACTTCCAGTTAGTGGCTCAATATGATGAAGAAAGTCACTGACAAAACCAGGCATTTGCCATGTCTTCCACTAGTCATGTCCACACGTACCCCCGAGCAGCTTCCAGACTTTTGATCAACTTCTTTATCTTCCATATCTCCACGTTCCTGTCTGCTGCGTTGGGGTCGTCGGCCATTTTTCCCGCGGTGTCTATTTAGGACCTAGTGTGAGGGTATGTAGTAACGTTAGCAGCAGCATCAAACTATGGACGGCGTTAACAACACAGACAGTTTGTTGTACGCCTCAAGATAAATATAGCAACATTAAATGGATATATAATACTTTTTCCCCAACACACCAGCAAGGACGATAATATTTGCCCAGCTGATCTTGTCAGCAACCAGGTCCTAGTAGCTACCGGTCTCGGCTGGGAAATGCCCTGGCTTTTAAATCCTGCCCAGGCCCCAGAGTCCACCCCACTAGCTCAAGTATTGCGGAATGTCAACGTTATTAGAAACATAATTATGCATATGGATTAAACGCCAATTCCTAACAATGATCGCTCAAAAACATGCAATGTTACTTGCCCCAAGTGCCGTTCTGTCTGCAAGTTATCTCTCACCTATTTAATTTGTCGTCAGCCCTGACGTTGTTGAGCTCGAGCTCTACTCAAGCCGGTTTGTTGCTTCCCGATGGGGCCTCGTTATGTTGGTGTCGTCACTATTTACCACAGCCACAAATTCATAATTATGGTAAACCCTAGGTCGAAAATATATTGTCATCTTCCATTTAGGCTTAACCACCGCCCATTTCGATAATGTATTGTTTTACAATCTGATTTTAAACTTAACCTTAACCCTGACCACAGTGCTAACCTTATGCCAAATTTTGAATTAAGACCAAAAAAGCGATGTTTTGTTTTCACGAATTTTTACGACATAGCTTTGGTAACTAGAGACAAGATTGATTTGAAGGCGGTTGAAAGAATCCCGGTTGAGGATCATTTCCTGGAAACGACATAGTTACGGTTCACTCGGACATGTTTCATTGGGCTAAAGAGTGGGTGGGTGGACCTGAGAAAATGCACCTGAAAACGTACCTGTAATCAGAGAGGAAGTCAATTCAGTGTGTTCCAATATTTTTGCTGTAGGCAAGGGTTTCCCAATCTCGGTTCACGTTTTGGTTTTTGTCATAGTACTACACAGCTGATTCAAATAACAAGATTTTAATCCATTTTGAAATGTTGTGGCAAAACCAAGGACCGAGTTTGGGAAATGCTTCTGTAGGCTAATAAACCAAGTTCCCATCCAAGCTTTTTATGCGAGTAAAGTACATGTCACGACAGGCCTGATGGAAACAGTTTTCGGTAATCTTTTAAAATATCGACAAAACAAAATACACTAGACAATGTGGGATATACATTTTTATGTGGGTAAAATGTATAATTGGGTAAAAAGATAAAGTGGTAAAATAATAAATAAATGTCTGAATCCAACTTTAGTCCCGAACCGCACCATATTCCTACTGTGAAGACAGTGGTAGACTTCCTGATAATGATAGGAAGTCTTGCGTGAAGTGCGTGGTCTAATGACAGCTCGCTGTAACATGCACCGGTCGCGAGCGTTGCAAAAGTAAATGTACACACACGTTATTCAATCATTGTACCCACACTGCTCGTGTGTTGGCGGGCGCTAAAATAGAAGTTGATTCTATTTATGACGCAGAACTCGCTGCAAGTCTTGCATCTCACATCCCCTAATTTATTTTTAGAAGCATATACCCACGTGCCATCTTCTCATTGGTTTTTAGAAACATACAATAGCAAGGAAAAAGTATGTGAACCCTTTGGAATTACCTGGATTTCTGCATATATTAGTCATACAATTTGATCTGATCTTCATCTAAGTCACAACAATAGACAAACAGTCTGCTTAAACTAATAAAACACAAACAACTATACTTGCTCATGTATTTATTGAACAAGCCGTGTAAACATTCACCGTGTAGGGTGGGAAAAGTATGTGAACCCTTGGATTTAACTTCTTACGGATAGGCCCCCTTTTTTTATCCACTTTCTGCCTGAATGACATGCCCAAAGTAAACTGCCTGTAGCTCAGGTCCTGAAGCCAGCATATGCATACAATTGGTACCATTGGAAAAACAACGCTTTGAATTTTGTAGAAATGTCAAAATTATCACGTTCGGAACTTTATTTCCTTTGTTTAGTATTTATTTAGTATGGTCAGGGCGTGAGTTGGGGTGGGCAGTCTATGTTTGTTTTTCTATGTTGGTTTTTGTGTTCAGCCTAGTATGGTTCTCAATCAGAGGCAGGTGTCATTAGTTGTCTCTGATTGAGAATAATACTTAGGTAGCCTGGGTTTCACTGTTGGTTTGTGGGTGTTTGTTTCCGTGTGAGTGTTTGTCGCCACACGGTACTGTTTCGGTTTCATCACAGCGGTTATTGTTTTGTATTTCAGTTCGTTTTTAATAAATCGTCATGAACACTTACCATGCTACATCTTGGTCCGATCCTTACTCCTCTTCAGACGAAGAGGATATCTGCCATTACAAAAATAGTGTAGGAGAATATAACACAAAATATATTGTAGGAGAAAATCCAAAGAAAAACTAACTGGGATTTTTTTTGGCGAGACTATCCTCTTAGAATTTTTTTTTTTTCATTTAATTTCTTTATTTTTTTTATTGGAGAAAAATCAGTATACATATAAGTATACAAACAGACAATGATAACATATGCTAGGGGGTACAACAAATGACAGATTATACAAAGACCTTAAAAGATGCACACATTGATTGTTATAACATCTTTCTTATTAGAAGAATGTATAATGGTCTTAATGTACTGCTCGAATTCCTTATAGAAAACACAGAAGCATGTTTTTTTATTAGTAAATTTACATTTATGAATATTACATTTTGCCATTAGCACAATTATATTTATAAGGTCCTCTTAGAAATGCAAGAGAAATGTCATATTGTATATTGTCATATTGATGCAATTCATATGGCTTCCACTGGGTGTCAGCAGTCTATGTTCAAAGTTTCAGGCTTGTAACTTCAAAAACAAATAAAGTAGTTTCCGAAATAAATATTATAGTTTGGTTACATTTTAGGGTGTCTGTGGAGTAAATACAAACAAATTTTGACTTTTGGATGTAGATATTTGTAGATTTTTGGATTCCTTTCTTTGCAAGTTGAACGAGTGGATTACTCAAATCGATGGCGCCAACTAAACAGACTTTTTGGGATATAAAAAAATATTTTATCTAACAAAATGACACATGTTATAACTGGGACCCTTTGGATGACACATCAGAGGAAGATTTTCAAAAAGTGAATATTAAATCTATATATGTGAACGTATGAAATCTGTGCCGGTGGATTTTTTTTTATGTTGATGTGGGGTTCCGTCCTCAAACAGTTGCGTGGCATGCTTTCGCTGTTAATAGCTACTGTAAATTGGACAGTGCAGTTAGATAAACACTAATTTAAGCTTTCAGCCGATATGACACTTATATGTACCTCAATGTTAAATCCATAATATTTATCATTTATTTGACTTACACGCCATCCAGTTTCACTGCAAGTGGGACACCTATCCCTAAGAAGTTTTTAATAACTGGTTGACCCTCCTTTGGCAGCAACTCAACAAAACGTTTCCTGTAGTTGCGGATCAGACCTGCACAACGGTCAGGAATTTTGGATCATTAAGCTTTACCAAACTGTTTCAGTTCAGCAGTATTCTTAAGATGTCTGGTGTGAACCGCTCTGCAGGTCATGCCACAACATTTTAAGTCGGTTGAGGTCAGGACTGGGCCACTCCAGAAGGCATATTTTCTTCTGTTGTTGATTTACTTCTGTGTTTGGGGTCATTGTCCTGTTGCATCACCCAACTTCTGTTGAGCTTCAATTGATGGCCATATAGCCTTACATTATCCTGCAAAATGTCTTGAGAAAACGTCGGAATACATTTTTCTGTCGATGATAGCAAGCTGTCCAGGCCCTGAGGCAGCAAAGCAGCCCCAAACCATGGTGCTCCCTCCACCATACTTTATAGTTGGGATGAGGTTTTGGTGTTGGTGTGCTGTACCATTTTTTTCTCCACAGTGTGTTCCTTCCAAACAACTCAACTTTAGATTAATCTGTCCACAGAATATTTTGCCAGAAGCGCTGTGGAACATCCAGGTGCTCTGTTGTGAACTTTGGACGGCAGTGGCTTATTCTGTGGAGTCCTCCTATGAACACCATTTTTGTTTAGTGTTTTACATATTGTAGACTCGTCAGATGTTAGCATGTTCCAGAGATTTCTGTAAGTCTTTAGCTGACACTCTATGATTCTTCTTAACATCATTGAGCATTCTTCACTGTGCTCTTGCAGTCATCTTTGCAGGATGGCCACTCCCGGGGAGAGTAGCAACAGTGCTGAACTTGCTCCATTTATAGACAATTTGTATTACCCTGGACTGATGAACATCAAGGCTTTTAAAGATAGGTTTGTAACCCTTTCCAGCTTTATGCAAGTCAACTATTTTTAACCTTAGGTCTTCTGAAATCCCTTTTGTTCGAGGCATGATTCACATCAGGCAAAGCTTCTTGTGAATAGCAAACTCAAATGTTGTGACTTTTTTATAGGGCCTGTCAGCTCTAACCAACATCTCCAATCTCGTCTCATTGATTGGACTCCAGCTTAGCTGACTCCTGACTCTCACGACTTCCACGGAAGGTGGCTCCACTTCCTGTTCGGGCGGCGCTCGGCGGTCGTCATCACCGGTCTACTAGCTGCCATCGATTCCCTTTTCCTTTTCTGTTGGTTATGTCTTATTGGCCGGTCATTTATTTGCCTGCTGTTTTGGCATGACGTTTTCTCACTGGAATAAATACGGTTTTCCTTTACCCTCTGCTCTCTGCGCCTGACTCTGCACACACCACTCCTAGTTACTTAACAGAAGCCTGCACCAAGTATGGAGTCAGCAGGAGCAGCTGCAACCCCTCTCCCATCATTGTGTCCTCCATCAAACGGCCATCCTCCATAGAATTGGGTCAGTGATGGACCAGATGATGGAGAGAATGGACCGATGGGAGAGGAGTGGTCTCCCTACCGCGCCTCCAGCTCCTCCTTCAACTACTCAACTAAATCCTCCAGCGGCGTCCGGGTCCAGCGCTCTTCGTCTCGCTCCCCCAAGGGAGTATGATGGAGAGGCGGCTGGGTACAAGGGATTCTTGCTCCAGCTCGATCTATACCTGGCTAACGTTCACCTGACTCCCTCTGGTGAAGTGAGAGTCCTCGTCTCCTGACTTACGGGCAGAGCCCTGGAGTGGGCAAACGCGGTTTGGAACAGCCCAGACACCCTGCAATGAACCACTACCCAGAGTTCACCCGCCGGTTCCGGGCCGTGTTCTACCACCCTCCAGAGGGCAGAGTGGCGGATGAACGGCTGTTCCACCTTAGGCAGGAGACGAGGAGCGTGCAGAACTTTGCGCTGGAGATTCGGATCTTGGCCGCTGGAGCTGGAGTGGGGTGGAATGACAGGGCCCTGATGGACCACTACCGGTGTAGCCCCCGGGAGGACGTCTGCATTGAGCTAGCTTGTCGGGATGCCACCCTCTCCCTCGACGAGCTCATAGACATGTCAATCCGACTGGACAACCTGCTAGTTTCCCGCGGGCGTTCAGAACGGGCCCTGTTAGTTCCACCTCCCGGCCCTCCCCCTCCAATACCTATGGAGTTAGGGGGGGGAGCATCGAGGGGAACCGGAGGAGGAGGCTCCTCCTGCACCAGCTGTAGTCGGAGAGGACACACTGCCGACCGGTGCTGGAGGAGCCCGTCTGAGAGTCGAGAGGGCAGGCAGAGCACTTCTCGGTCACCCCAGGTGAGTCAGCACCAAACTCTCCCAGAGCTCCCTGTTGGTCACATGTTTTTACTAATCTCTTTCCCTGAGTTTTTTCCCTCTCTCCAGCATAAGGTGCTAGTCGATTCAGGCACAGCTGGGAACTTTATGGATCGCGGACTCGCGCGTAGGATTCCGCTGGTGCCAATAGATCCACCCTTCCCCGTGCACTCCTTAGATAGCCGACCGTTAGGGTCAGGGCTGGTCAGGGAGGCCACGGTTCCACTGGACATGGTAGCGCAGGGGGATCATGGGGAGCAGATTAGTTTCTTCCTTATTGATTCACCTGCGTTTCCGGTGGTGCTGGGTTTCCCTGGCTGGCTAGTCACAAACCTAAGATTTCTTGGAAACAGGGGGCTCTCCAGGAGTGGTCAGAGGAGTGTTCAGGTAGGTATAGGAGTTTCCATTGGTGCCACGACGGTGGAGAGTCCAGACCAGGTTTCCATTGTGAGCATTCCCTCAGAATATGTCGGTTTGGCTATCGCCTTCTGTAAGAAGAGGGCGACCAAATTATCACCTCATCGACGAGGGGACGCGATAAACCTCCAGGTAAACGCAGCACTTCCCAGGAGTCACGTGTACCCATTGTCACAGGAGGAGACAGTGGCTATGGAGACATATGTCACTG
This sequence comes from Oncorhynchus mykiss, assembly GCF_057628025.1. Classification (NCBI taxonomy): domain Eukaryota; kingdom Metazoa; phylum Chordata; class Actinopteri; order Salmoniformes; family Salmonidae; genus Oncorhynchus; species Oncorhynchus mykiss. The sequence goes on along the minus strand of NC_143031.1, from coordinate 42,218,439 downwards.
AATCTCTGGGGCAGGGGTACATTCGGCCCTCCACGTCACCCGTCTCCACAAGTTTCTTTTTTGTGAAAAAAAAGGAGGGAGGTCTGCGTCCGTGCATTGATTATAGGGGTCTAAATGCCATCACAGTGGGGTTTAGTTACCCGCTACCTCTCATCGCTACTGCGGTAGAATCATTTCACGGAGCGCGTTTTTTCACTAAACTGGACGTCAGGAACGTGTATAATCTGGTGCGTATCTAGGAGGGAGATGAGTAGGAAACCGCGTTTAGTACCACATCAGGCCATTATGAGTACCTCGTCACGCCGTGCATGTGTCTCTGGTGCGCAAGTTACTTGGGCGACTGCTGGAGCATGACCTGTACGTCAAGGCGGAGAAACGTGTGTTCTCCAAACAAGCCGTTTCCTTCCTGGGTTATCGCATTTCCACTTCGGGGGTGGAGATGGAGTGTGACTGCGTCAAGGCCGTGCTCAATTGGCCGACTCCGACCACGGTAAAGGAGGTGCATCGGTTTTTAGGGTTTGCCAATTACTACCGGAGGTTTATCCAGGGTTTTGGCCAGGTGGCAACTCCCATTACCTCACTGCTGAACGGTGAGACGGCGTGTTTACGGTGGTCAGCAGAGGGGGACAGAGCTTTCAATCGTCTGAAGGCGCTGTTTACCGACGCTCCCATGTTGGCCCATCCGGACCCCTCTTTGGTGTTCATAGTGGAGGTGGATGCGTATGAGGCTGGGGTTGGAGCCGTGCTATCAAAGCTCTCGGGCACTCCACCGAAGCTCCTCCCCTGGGCTTTCTTTTCGAAGAAGTTCGGTCCGGCGGAGGGAAACTATGATGTGGGGGACCGGGAGTTGTTAGCTGTGATAAAAGCTCTGAAGGTGTGGAGACATTGGCTTGAGGGGGCTAAGCACCCTTTCCTCATCTGGACTGACCACTGTAATCTGGAGTATATCCGGGCAGCGAGGAGACTGAATCCTCGTCAGGCAAGGTGGGCCATGTTTTTCACCAGATTTAGGTTCACTATCTCTCACTATCTCTTAACACGAAGGCCGACGCGCTGTCCAGTCTCTATGACACCGAGGATCGGTCCATCGATCCTACTCCCATCCTTCCAGCTTCATGTCTGGTGGCACCGGTGGTATGGGAGGTGGACGCGGACATCGAGCGGGCGTTACGATTGGAACCTGCGCCTCCACAGTGCCCAGCGGGTCTTCAGTATGTGCCGCTTGGTGTTCGTGATCAATTGATTCGGTGGGCTCATACGCTACCCTCTTCGGGTCATCCGGGTGTTGAGAGGACAGTGCGGGGTCTTAGGGGAAAGTACTGGTGGCCCACCGTAGCTAAGGATGTGAGGTTTTATGTCTCCTCCTGTTCAGTGTGCGCTCAGAGTAAGGCTCCTAGACACCTGCCTAGAGGGAAGTTACAGCCCCTCCCCGTTCCACAACGGCCGTGGTCCCATCTGTCGGTGGATTTTCTCACCGATCTTACCCCGTCTCAGGGGAACACTACGATCCTGGTTGTTGTGGATCGGTTTTCCAAGTTCTGCCGTCTCCTCCCGTTGCCCGGTCTCCCTACGGCCCTACAGACTGCGGAGGCCCTGTTTACCCACGTCTTTCGGCACTATGGGGTGCTTGAGGACATCGTTTCTGACCGGGGTCCCCAGTTCACGTCCCGAGTTTGGAGGGCATTTTTGTAGCATCTGGGGGTCTCGGTCAGCCTGACCTCGGGTTATCACCCCGAGAGTAATGGGCAGGTGGAGAGAGTGAACCAGGATGTGGGTAGGTTTCTGCAGTCGTATTGCCAGGACCGGCCAGGAGAATGGGCGAGGTACGTCCCATGGGAGGAGGTAGCTCAGAACTCACTCCGCCTCTCCTCCATGAACATGTCGCCTTTTCAGTGCGTGTTGGGCTACCAGCCGGTCCTGGCACCGTGGCATCAGAGCCAGACCGAAGCTCCTGCGGTGGAGGAGTGGGTGCAGCGCTCAAAGGAGACCTGGAGGGCCATCCAGGAATCACTCACTCAAACAAGCTGGTGGGTGGCAGAAGAGGAGCGCTGACCGGCACCGCAGTGAGGCCCCCGTGTTCGCACCAGCCCGGAGCCTCCAGAGACGGCCTCCAGCCCGGTCCTTCCAGAGTCGCCCTCCAGTCCGGACCTTCCAGCGACGCCCTCCAGTCTGGAGCCTCCAGAGGTGCCCTTCGGTCCGGAGCCTCCAGAGGCGCCCTCCAGTCCTTAGCCTCCAGAGGCGTCCTCCGGTCCTTAGCCTCCAGAGGCGCCCTCCAGTCCGGAGCCTCCAGAGGCGCCCTCCAGTCCGGAGCCTCCAGAGGCGCCCTCCAGTCCGGAGCCTCCAGAGACGACGGGCGCCAGTCCGGAGCCTCCAGAGGCGCCCTCCAGTCCGGAGCCTCCAGAGGCGCCCTATGGTCCGGAGCCTCCAGAGACGACGGTCGCCAGTCCGGAACCTCCAGCGACGACGGTCACCAGTCCTGGGCCCGCAACGAGGGCGCCCAGTCCGGGGACCACTACGAGAGTCCCCAGTCCGGGGCCCGCTACGAGGGTCCCCGCACCAGAGGTGGCACCAAAGTGGGGTGAGATTCTTCAATGTTGCCACCCTTTGCCTTGATGACAGCTTTGCACACTGTTGGTATTCTCTCAACCAGCTTCATGAGGTGCATTTGGAATGCATTTCAATTAACAGATGTGCCTTGTTAATTTGTGGAATTTCTATCCTTCTTAATGTGTTTGAGCCAATCAGTCGTGTTGTGATAAGGTAGGGGTGGTATACAGAAGATAGCCCTATTTGGTAAAAGGCCAAGTCCATATTATGGCAAGAACAGCTCAAATAAGCAAAGAGAAATGACAGTCCATCATTACTTCAAGACATGAAGGTCAGTCAATCCGGAACATTTCAAGAACTATGAAAGTTTCTTCAAGTGCAGTCGCAAAAACCATCAAGAGCTATGATGAAACCGACTCTCATGAGGACCGCCACAGGAAGACCTAGAGTTACCTCTGCTGCAGGGGATAAGTTCATTAGAGTTACCAGCCTCAGAAACTGCAGCCCCAAAAAATGCTTCACAGAGTTCAAGTAATAGACACATCTCAACATCAACTGTTCAGAGGGGACTGCGTGAATCAGGCCTTCATGGTCGAATTGCTGCAAAGAAACCACTACCAAAGGACACCAAAAGAAGAAGAGACTTGCTTGGGCCAAGAAATGCGCAATGGACATTATTAAACCAGTGGAAAACGGTCCTTTAGTCTGATGAGAACAAATGTGAAATGTTTAGTTCCAACCGCCGTGTCTTTGTAAGTCGCAGAGTAGGTGAACGAATGATCTCCGCATGTGTAGTTCCCACCGTGAAGCATGGAATTGGAGGTTTGATGGTGTGGGTGTGCTTTGCTGGTGACACTGTCTGATTTATTTACAATTCAAGGCACACTTTAACAGCATGACTACCACAGAATTCTGCAGCGATACGTCATCCCATCTGGTTTGCGCTTAGTCCTACTATCATTTGTTTTACAACAGGACAATGACCCAACACACCCCCAGGCTGTGTAAGGGCTATTTGACCAAGAAGGAGAGGGATGGAGATCTGCATAAGATGACCTGGCCTCCACAATCACCCAACCTCATCCCAATTGAGATGGTTTGGGATGAGTTGGACTGCAGAGTGAAGGAAAGTGCTCAGCATATGTGGGAACTCCTTCAAGACTGTTGGAAAAGCATTCCAAGTGAAACTGGTTGAGAGAATGCCAAAGCTGTCACCAAGGCAACGTGTGGCTACTTTGAAGGATCTACAATCTAAAATATATTTTGGCTTGTTTAACACTTTTTTGATTACTACATGATTCCATATGAGATATTTAATAGTTTTGATGTCTTCAATATTGTTCTACAATGTAGAAAATAGTTTTTTTTAAACTAAGAAAAACCCTTGAATGAGTAGGTGTTCAAACTATTGACTGGTACTGTACATATCTACCTCAATTTCCTTGTACCCCTGGTTGGTACTGGTACCCCATGTGTATAGCCAAGCTATCATTGCTCATTGTGTATTTATTCCTTGTGTTACAATTATTTGTATTGTTCTTTTTTTAAATTTTGCATTGCTGGGAAGGGCCCGTAAGAAAGCATTTCACTGATATTTTACACCTGTTATTTACGAAGTATGTGAAAATCAAAATTGGTGGGATCTGTTGATTGTATGATTATTTATTTTTTTGACAATTAGTAGTTGGAGCTCTAGGCCCACATCTTCGGAGATTCAATTTGCCGTCTTTGAGAAACCTAAACAAGCACAAAGTTGCTGGTTGTATTTCATTAACGTTTATTTAGAAAGTGTGGATTTCAGCAAACAATGAAAGGCATGCATCTGCAGAGGACAGAAATGGGTACAAGGTAGGTGTTTAATGATTTATATTTTTGAAGTATTGACCTTGGGGTGAATCAATGTAGTCAGAGCTAGTTTCCACAAAGCCTGGTATCTGCTCTGCTCTGTTGGTGAAGTTCATATATACACCTGCACTGTAGTGGCAAGATGTTGGCTAGAGTGTACGTTCCAATACCAGAGTGGGCACACTCGCTATATAACACTAAACAATTGTTGTGAGAAAACCATCAGTAGAGTTGAAAATGTGATGCAAACCCATTTAACGTCTATTTGTTTATTCAGTACATGGGAATTTAATAGCAAAGGGTATTTTTATGTGCTCTGTCATCACGCACAGCTTTTAATAGGATTTGATGGAAACACATCTCTGGTGCATATTGTTTTTATGCAGATTTTACAATAATCGTATGACAATCTGTCACCAATTGGATGTAAACATAGCTATTGAGAGGAATAATAATGGAGTCTTTTTTTCAAGGTACTACCTCCGTCATAGTTTGTTGGACAAAGCTTATGGTGAAATGATTGGAGTGTTTTGATATATGCCGTAAATAAGGTCTGTGGTATACGTTTTGTTCCATGAGATTATCTTCATCAGCTAACGTCACTGTGCATTTTTAAGCATTTATGAAATAAACAAAAAAGCACAAGTTTTCATAACTCATAAAGGTTGTGTTAACTGAACTGACTGATGTCTCATAGAACAAAATGTATAAGATCTCCTAAGCCTGTGTTAACCACAGACCTTATTTCCGGCATTTAACTCAAAACCTTATTCATTCCCCATTCATTTTCCCCTAAGGAATTGCTGAACGAACTAGAGGTAACTTCTTTCAGGTTTTTAGGACTATAAGCTGGCGATCTAGATCTACATGTTGATCCTCACTTGTGTTTTGTCTTATTAGACCAATATACTGTATTGTTGAAAGACAGATTTACTAGATCTGGAGTATGGCAAGTTGAGTACAGTACTATTGCTCCTTTAATAAAGTTATTTTCAGGATGACATTTCTCTTGGGAGATTGTAGATAAATGTGTGTATTGTTTGCAACGGTCAGTTTGGGCTGCTGGAAGATATATTCGCTTGCCTTGTTCATTATTCATTTGAATTTCCTAATTCATGTTCACTGATAAAGGACATCATGCCGCTTATTTTATAGCAAGTATCACTTACTCCTGATTCGACGCACACAGATTCTCGAACCTATGACCTCTGTCTTGCTAGCACATGTAGCCGCCCTCCAAAAGGATCTTACCAGTCAGCGCTAAAAGAAAAAGCTAGCTAGGGAGTAAATTTCACACATCCCCACCCCTTACACTTACCCCAACTTTGAGCTGAGTGCAACCGAAGATCCGGGTCAAGGCACCACTGTAAAGGACATAACACTGCCTGTTTAGTGATTACCACTACCTGATTCAGCTCACACCGAGGCTTGAACCCAGGACCTCTGCCTTGGTAGCACACATGACCACCCTCCTGAAGTGCTTTACCAATTGGCAACACACGAGCAAGCTAGCTATTTGGTGGTGCAAGTGGGGATGTTTCAGGCTGAGGAGTGTGCTGCAATAGCATCAATAACACAGGCAGGCCTACTCAATAATAATAATAATTTTATTTAAAAATGTCTAAATATTTCAATACAAACATTTTTTTTTACAAATGTAAAATACTCTTGTCTACACACATTCATCAGCATTCCGCCAAGGTTATCCTACTACTTTACAGGCAGAATGATTTAATGTGAAATATATATATATATATATATATATATATATATTTGAATATAGAGGAACACAACTACAGCGAGCCTACACTACATCTCAAAGTGGAGTGCAATCCCAGAATTTAACAACACACTATGAATCTAAGTTTGAAGGTTTTATACAAAGTTCTTATACAGAGAACACCCCTCAATTCCCATCAGGGTTTCTTGGCATTCTTGCTAAGCTTGTCACCAAGCTGTTGGATCAAGTCAGCTAGTTCCTCTGTGGCCTGAGACTTCTCCTCCAGGAGCTCATATCGCAGGCTGGAGATGTCCTGCTTGATCTCCTTCAGCTCACCTGCAAGGCATGCACCACAGGTTATTGATCGCTCAATCCACTACAACTCCATGTCACAGCCTTGCAGCTGTAAGAATGATGAGTATTCCACAACAGCTTTGAGATCTTACATAAATGGATAGGAATCATTCTCACCTTCGTTGATTTCGTCATTTTCACTGTCAACCTGAGCCTTTAGCACATATCTCTTAATGAGCCTCTTCATCAGTTTCTTTCAAGAAAATAGGGAGAATCGGAACTTTAGAGACAACAGTTCAGAATGTAGCATGTCTGAATATCGTCTGATCTTGCTAATTAATCAAATTGACCTGTATGAAGGAAGTACCTGGTATCGAGTAGGATGTTTGATGGGTTTTCTAATGGTGAAGTCATCCTGCCCTGGTGTCCTGGTTTGAGGTCTGTACTGATTAAGCTGAAATGGAACAGAAACCACATACCCATTAAAATTTCATTAATTAAAGAGGAAGATATATAACTGGCTACAGCCTCTCCCTAAAAGCCAACTTCTGACCTTAAATCGCAAATTGATCATGGCTGTCTCACGCTGGTTGTCATGGTGATGAGCTTTGGCCTTGCACAGCCTCACCAGACAAGCCCTTGTGCGCAGAGCTAGGTAGTAGAAAGACTTGGGGCTGGGAACCAGGTTAAATGGTGGGGGCAAAGTACGCCCCTCGTCAAAGTAGGATAGCCAGAGTTTAGCACGGGCAAACTTCCACTCCACATCAGCATCCTCCTGTTGAGATTGAGACAGGCCATGATATAAATGGAGGGTAGTAATAGGTGAGGGGCAATGACTCAGTTTGGAGCACAATCATACAATTAATCTAATATGGTCTGATTATTTTATCATAACTGCTCACAACAGTGTACTCACAAAATGGTACATGAATACAACATGAACATAACAGTATAACAACTCACCCATACTGTAAATTGACATAATTCCACTCTGACCTCAAATCATTGATTATTGACAATATATCTCCTGTGAATTCCCTAGTGGTGTTTAGGCCTATTGGTTCCTAGTCTCACCTCAATCTCTTGATAGGAGTGATTGATCATTGCAATCAGCATGTTGAGCAGTACGATTACCATGGTTACATTGTAGACGCCAAAGAGAACATAACCAATGTTCTCTATGAACTTATGGTCATACTTCAAGACCACAGAGATAACCTCGGACAAGCCGAAGATGGACCAAAATAGAGTCTTAAAGCTCTCCTCCACCCTGTGAACACACATAATCAAACAAAACACACACGCGTGCAAACGCACACACACGGACATTAATAAATAACACACAAATGAATACATAGACATACATACATACATCTCGCCTTCAAGCACTTAATTTACAGGAACAGGCAGGAGGGCACTTACGTGGTGAAGGCGGGGTTGTACTTGGCACCAAGGTAATAGGAATATAGATTGAACATGCCAATCATGAAAGCTAGGAAGACCATTATGAAGATGACCATGAACTTGAAGATGTCCTTGACCGTCCGGCCGAGGGAGATTTGAAGTGGGCCGAAGCTCTCATTGGCAGGCAAGATGTAGGCAATGCGGGAGAAACTGAGCACCACCGCAATGGAGTACAAACCCTCGGAGATCAGCTGAGGGTCGGAGGGTAACCACCTGTTCCTGGCTGAGAGAGAGAGGTTGCTGTTAAATGTCACTTTGTGACCTGGGGACTGACTCAGGTTCTATGACATTTCGATAAAAAATGTGCTATTCACATGGAATTGCTCATTAGGTGGTACTTCACATGGGAGACTCTAGAAACATCTGTGCAAACACCTTTTTATCTTGCCGCTATATAAGGTTCTACCTGCAGTCTGATCACACAACACTGCGTATGTCAATCAGAAATAATTGTATGCAAGGTGATATATTTATTTAGGCATGAAAGAGGAAGACATCACAAAACAGTTCTGAGATCTGGGACTTGAAAAATACTCATTTCAAAACTCCATATTTTGCAGATAGAACCTCATAGTACCAAGTCCTTGATTTTTCATATCATAGGTTGCAGTCCTTTTTTTACATGACTTTTTTTAATCACCGCTTTTTCAAAAGAATGGCCAGAGATGAAGCATTGTTATTATCATTCTCTAAGTGTCACTGACCATGGGTGTAGTATGCTACATTTGGTGGCAGTGAGGCGTTGCTCAGGTCTATGTTGGGCATGTTGGGCACATACATGTCCACATACAGCTGGGCCTCAGAGGCCCTCAGGAAGGCCATGAGCCGAGCTGTGAAGGATGCCACGAAGATGGACAGCATGCCAAAGTCTAGCACGTTCCACAGGTGCATGATGTACTCCCTAGGCCCATCAGCCCAGATCTCCTTACACTCCGACCAGATCATCCCTAATGAAGAGAGTGCTTTTCAGTAGGTGCAAAAGCTCTCTGTTTTGAGCATACGAGTGGTATGATTTGAATACTTTAAGATTTTATTCATGGTGAAGAGACAGGTACAAAGACATATGAATAGACTAGATAATAAAGTCTCTCCCACAAAAGCAGCTGTTTGAAAACCAGAATAAATTACCAAGCACCCAATTCATGATGAGCATCTCAGTCCAGGAGAACTGACTGGTTTTGACCCTGAACACCTGATGAGGGTGGTCTGTTATTGTCTCATTGGGAAGGTTCTTGACCCCTTCGAAGCGGTCCGAGGCATTGATTACCAGTAGTCCAAGGAAGATCGTGAATGACACAGCATGGGCCACAAACTTCATGAAGGGACTGCGGAGAATCTGACCCAACTGATATAGAGGAAATCAACCGCATAAATGGCAACCATCAACCTCATGATATAAACATATCACTATTTTTAATAACACAATAGATAATGAGTGATTCTAATAACACAATAGAAAGGGGATTGTGTGTACCTTACTACAGGGCATGACCCAGTATGCGATGGCGAGGAAAGGAAGGCCGATCGCCACTCCCAGGACTGTCCAGCATTTGACCCCAACAGACTGCTGCCTAAGTCCAGCTAGGTTCTCATACCACAGGGTCAGAAGCTGCTGCTGGCAGTTAGGATGGGCCACAAACTACAGAGACATGATGAAAAATAACTATGACATACTACAACATTGATAACCATAGCCCAAGGGTGACTGCTTGCATATTATTGTGTTGTAGAATCCATTGTTGGATGTGAAACAGCTGTAAAACACGTATTTCATTTATATCCCATTCCAGATTGCCTCTTAAATAAACCCTTTATAGGGGACGTGAAGATTGGGAGAATATAATCAAATGTGTCTTTCTCATTGTACTCGAGACTGATTGCAATTCAAATTTAAGACCATTAAATCACGCTAGACACAATAACAGAGATGTACAAAGACAAACACCAGAGTTAGGAAACATTTAAAATAGCATGTTTGATTTCAGATTAAGGTTGAGTGGTTCAGCTAACCTTTTTGACCTCGTACTTAATGGCCAGTTTGACCCGGATGAGGCAGGGTCGACTGTGATCACTGGGCAGAGCTTGGTCCACATCCCCATTCAAAATGGCCTCCACCTCCTCCGTGTCTCTGCATAAGTCAAGCACTCCCACCACAAAGTCTTTACACTGCATGGACAGCTTCCTGTAGTCATTCTACACAGAGAGTAGAAAGCGAGAGAGAGAGAGAGAGAGAGAGAGAGAGAGAGAGAGAGAGAGAAAGGGAGAAGGATAGGGAGAGAAAGAAAAGGAGAGGAAAAGAGATGTGAGAATTATTTAAAATGAGGCAAACCCCAGGGGTCACACCTTTTGGTGAATTGTTAATGTCAGTCTCTCACTTTTTGCTCTACATGTAAAATATTCCAATAGAAACCTGGAAAACCACAGACCTTTTCTGCACTGACAAATACTGTGTATATTTTCTTATCTCATTCAGGCAGGGTGTGTGGGTGTGAGTTTGCATGCCACTGTTTGTGTTGGTCACACATGGTTCTTTATAATGTGCATAAACTGTGTATGCATGCATTTGTACGTCTTTCTGTGGGTGTTCCTCAGACAGAGGAGATACAGTGTGTGTCCTTGTGTGTGTGTCTGTCTTTATACCCATCTATGTTAAACCTCCACCCAAACTCTTTGGAGAGGTCTGTAATCAGTATAAATTAACGTTGCGATAATTTCTAACCGGTCAATGACCGATTTGAGATTGGGACCAATCTTAATTTTCTCACAGCGGGTTCCAATAATATTAGAGTGTGTCATTTGTTGAAGTATGCTGTACATGGACTAACTGATTTGATCTCTTCCCAATTAATCATTTCTGTGAGTAATCAAAAGACAAAAGTCAGCTCTAGGGCTTTCACAAAAATATCTGCACAAAGCTTTTAAATATTGCCAAATGAGTAAGAGGGGGGAGAGCATGTGTGAGAGAAAGCAAGCCAATCCATTACATAGGTGAAAAGTAAACCCTTTCCTTCACCCTCAAGCTTGGTCTTTGTGTTTTTCTCACCTTGAACTCAGTCTCGATGTTGGCGAGGCGAGCCAGCTCGTTGCTGAGCTCCAGAGCTGTGAATACAGGGTCCTCACTAGACAGGGAGAGGTAGGCAGCGCTGGCTAACCCTTTATAGGCATTCATCCTGGAGCGGGAGTGGCTGAACGAGTCACGGCATTGCTTGTCATGACACTCATTACATTTACAAAAGTAGTCATGGGGCTTCTCGATGCGTGCTCCCTTCATCAACAGAGTGTGCACTATCTCATACTCCTGGCAGTGTGCAGCCAAGATGACCGGGGTCACGTCATGGGAAAAACGTGTACCGTCTTCATCGTAAGCATAAAAGTCATCATCTCTTAGCTCCTGCTCCAGGGGGCTTAGGGTTAGGCGCAGCCCACCTCCGAATGCAGGGTGGGCCAGGATAGCCTCTACGATGCGCACATAGCCCTTACTGATGGCAAAGAGTAGACCATCCCCCACACGCGCCAGCCCCTCCTTCTTCAGCAGCAGCTCTGTCACCTCCAAGTGCTCATTACCCACAGCCAACTGCAGCGCATTCTGGCCCATGTAGTCCACACAGTTGACGTTGAGGGTCTTGGACTCTTCCAGCATCTTACGCACCACTGGGATGTTCCCGTACTCAGCAGCATCTAGGAAGCGCTCCTCCTCTGAAGTGAGACTGGTGCCACGCTCACTGAACATGTAAGCAGGCCCACGGATAGCCTGCCGACGGCCCTTCTCTCGCACAGTCGTTTTTCTACGGTGCATGTTCTCAACTCTGGATGGAGAAAGGCGGTGACAAAAAACACTATTCAGACTACAAGGAAGTTGACAGGAACTGAAGAGAAGAGTAAGCTGAAGAAAACAACATTCAGTGCAGATGTTTATTTAGACTTTTCCAAATGATAGAGTCGGGAGTGCTTTAGTACTTTTTTGTTAACTACAATGGCATGAGTATGTAATTTCAGCATGTATAATACACAACATTCTTAGTCTCCCCAGATTTTTTTACTAAGCCATTGGATGACAGGTGTTTGTCTCTATGGAGATAGGTGTGATCTGCATCTGTTGAATTCTGATGACTTTGTTTGACAGCCAGAGGTTTGCTGTGTGTGGGCCTACAGTACTAGCTAAGCAAGACATATACTTAAGCTACTGATGGTGACTTCTGTCTCAATCCAGTCCTATAGGGTTTGTATGCCCAGTTAAATAAATGCAGGCTCAAGATGTTCTTCGAGTAGCCTACACTCAGAAATCTGAAGAATCTGTTTCAGTCCAATGACAGTTACTGCAGCTACTTGGTATATGAAGCAGAAGGATGGGCCTGGGGAAATGTTACCACTCTAAAATTCGTATAGGGTGCTATGGATGCAAGGTCCATGAGCTCAACAGGATACAGCAGTTTTACACATTTGGTTATATTATGTTTGTTTACAAATACAAAAAATGGGAGTGTTAGACATAATAGGAATATTATATCATAGCAGGCCTACCCATAAATAATGTAGTATCTCATAAATAATGTAGTAAGACAGGTGTAGGAAGACAGTTGTACTAACCTTAAGACGGATTTATAAATTATTTTTCAGGAATCTATGGCTATACCATGGTCAACCCACACAGACAGTGTGGTGAAGAAGGTACAACAGCACCTCTTCAACCTCAGGAGGCTGAAGAAGTTAAATTTAGCACCTAAGACCCTGACAAACGTTTACAGATGCACCAATGAGAGCATCCTGTCGGGCTGGTACGGCAACTGCACCAACCGCAACCGCAGGGCTCTCCAGAGGGTGGTGAGGTCTGCCCAATGCATCACGGGGGCATACTGCCTACCCTGCAGGACATCTACAGCACCCGGTGTTACAGGAAGGCCAAGAATATCATCTAGGACCTCAGCCACCCTGTCATGCCCTGACCTTAGTTATCTTTTTTTTTTTTTTTTAATAGGTCAGGGTGTGACGAGGGTGGTATGTGTGTTTTGGTCTTGTCTAGGGTTTTTTGTACATCTATGGGGTTTTGGTTTGTCTAAGTAAATGTAGGTCTATGGTGGCCTGAATTGGTTCCCAATCAGAGGCAGCTGTTTATCGTTGTCTCTGATTGGGGATCCTATTTAGGTTGCCATTTTCCATTTTGGTTTTGTGGGTTATTGTCTATGTGTAGTTGCGTGTCAGCACTCGTGTTTATAGCGGCACGTTCGTTTTGTTATTTTGTTTAAGTGTTCTTTGTTTTAATAAAAGAAGAATGTATTCATCTCACGCTGCGCTTTGGTCTCATCGTTATGACGAACGTGACAGAATAACCCACCAAACAAGGACCAAGCAGCGTGAAAAGGAGGAACAGCGCTTAATGGGGAGATGGACCTGGGAGGAGATATTAGATGGAGCAGGACCCTGGACACAGCCGGGGGAGTATTGCCATCCTAAGGAGGAGTTAGAGGCAGCGAAAGGGTAATGGCGATACTATGAGGAGAAATACAGGAGAATAGAGGAACTGCGAAGATATGAAGGTACACGGCTAGCACGGAAGCACGAGAGGCAGCCCCAAGTTTTTTTTTGGGGGGGGGGATGGAACGTGAGGGAGATTGGCTGAGTCAGGTAGGAGACCTGAGCCAACTCCTAGTGCTTACCGTGGGGAGTGGGTAACTGGTCAGGTACCGTGTTATGCAGAGATGCGCAAGGTGTCTCCAGTGCTCTATTCTAGCCCGGTGCGCTCTATTCCAGCTCCTCGCATTTTCCGGGCTAGAATGGGCATCCAGCCAGGACGTATTGAGCCAGCTCTATGTTCTGGATCTCCAATGTGTCTCCACGGTCCAGTGTATCCTGTGCTTCCTCCCCGCACTCGCCCTGAGGTGCGTGTCACCAGCCCGGTACCACCAGTGCCGGCACCACGCACCAGGCCTCCAGTGCGCCTCCAGGGTCCAGTACGCCCTGTTCCTGCTCCTCGCACTCGCCCTGAAGTGTGTGTCCCCATCCCGGTACCACCAGTGCCGGCACCACGCACCAGGCCTACAGTGCGCCTCGGCAGTCCAGTACGCCCTGTTTCTGCTCCTCGCACTGAGGTGCGTGTCCCCAGCCCGGTACCACCAGTGCAAACGACGGGCCACAGTCCGGAACCGCAAACGATGGGTCACAGCCCGGGGTCTCCAACGAAACGACGGGCCTCCAGGTGACGGGCCACAGTCTACAGCATCCAGCGATGATCCACGCATTGAGGGTCCCCAGCCCGGGGCCTACGGCGAGGATCCGCAGTCTAGAGCCTCCGACGATGATCCACGGGTCAGTGCTAAAAGAGCGGACTCAGTGTAAAGGTGGGCGGCGTCCAGAACCAGAGCCGCCACCGAGGTTAGATGCCCACCCAGACCCTCCCATATAGGTTTAGGTTTGCGGCCGGGAGTCCACACCTTTGCGGGGAGGGGGGGGGATCTTTGTTTTCTTTATTATTTTGGTTAGGTCAGGGTGTGACGAGGGTGGTATGTGTGTTTTGGTCTTGTCTAAGGTTTTTTGTACATCTATGGGGTTTTGGTTTGTCTAGGTATATGTAGGTCTATGGTGGCCTGATTCGTGGTTCGTTTTGTTCGTGCTTCCTTTTAATAAAAGAAGAATGTATTCATCTCACGCTGCGCCTTGGTCTCATCGTTATAACGAACGTGATACACCCGAGCCACGGCCGGTTCACCCCGCTACCATCCTGAAGATGAGGTCAGTACAGGTGAATCAAAGCTGGGACTGAGAAACTGAAAAACAACTTCTATCTAGGCCTTCAGACTGTTAAATAGTCACCAGCCTCTGCCCAGCCAGCCAGCCAGCCAGCCTCCACCCAGTACCCTGCCCTGAAATTTCATTATTTCACTGTCATTAGCCGGCTACCACCCAGTTACTCTACCATGCACCTCAGAGGCTGCAGTCCTATGTACAGTGCATAGTGATGGAACACCGGTAACTATAATGATGTTTCCATATTGTTTTACCCACTTCATATGTATATTCTGTATTCCAGTCAAGGCCTATCCTATTTAACTATTGCTGTACATATACTATTCTTCAGATATACTGCACATTCTATCCATATTGTCTATACATCCCATCACACACACACACACACACACACACACACACACTCCTGACTCTGACATTGCTCATCCTAATATTTCTTAATTCCATTATTTTACTTTTGAGATTGGTGTGTATTGTTGGGTACATGTTGCACATTATAAAAGGCAAGCTTGTTCCTTTGATTTGACCTGTAGCAAAAATCTATGTGACTTCTCCACTGAGCCAACCTGGAGTACAGGGGTAGCTACACCATTTTTCCCATTATCCCCTGTGCATTTATACCTGTGTTCTCTGTTTTGTCTGTTCGTCTTTTCTTGTCAAGCCTACCAGCGTGTTTTCCTATACTCCTTTTCGCTTTAGTCCCTGTTTTCTAGTTCTTCCGGTTTTGACCATTCTGTCTGCTCTGACCCCGAGTCTGCCTGCTGTTCTGCACCTTACAGACTCTGCCCTGGATTACCGACCTCTGTCTGCCCTTGACCTGTCGTTTGTCTACCCCCTGCATTGTAAATAAACTTCTATGATTCAAATGATCTGCATCTGGGTCTTATCCTGAGGTCTGATAGTTACACAGTAGGTAGTGTAAAGCAGAGCACAGAATTTTCGACCAACCTTTACTTGGTCATACTTCCTAAATTCTGACTTGGAAGACAACCATCTTCTAAACTTCAATGTCTAGTTCCAAGGGGTTAATTTGAATTTAGAAAATGCTCCGTTATTAAATCAATGTTTTACTCCATGAAGTAATACAACGGGTACAAATCTTCTCATTGATCGAGACGAGTGTCACCATGTAATTCGTCACTTTGTGGTGAACACCCACCTTTCTCAATCAATGAGAGAAGATTTGAAATAGACAAGATGGCGGCTCTATGCCTGTCAATGCCCTTGTCTATTTCAAACTCAAGTGTTTAAAATTCCAAAAACGAGCGACAATGAATAATGTCGTTTCTTGGAATAGCCCTGTCTGGCTTAAAATATTTCTCAATACACCATTTAAGGTGTTTTACGGAGTTGACATAAATCCAGTTATTAAGTTACATTTCAAGATAAACTTAAAATAATTAGGAGGTTGTTCCTTTAGATCTGATAGCTGATACTTTGGTCTTTGAAAATATATATTTTAAATGTTGTCAATATTAAGAAAATGTGTACTAAAAAGAGTTGAGATTTTCCCCATCTTTCAAGAATCCCTGACACTGGGTAAGTCGACTACTTCTTTTGGACAAGCTGTGTTTTCAATAATGTTATGTTTCCATTAATTCTGATTATTTCCAGGGATACACAACATCCTGAAATATATGTAGATATGTTTGTTAGAAAAAAATAGTATACTTCCCTTGATGCTGTGGTGTAGTGGAGGGTATACGCAGGTATACCCACTTATTGTATGTGGGCATACTCGTTTCTTAATAATCCCCATGGATGCATATCAAAGTAGTGTAGTGGAGGTATACGCCAAATCAATTAATAAGGCTGATGGAATAGATCAGAATATTTAGCTTAAAATGTTGATAAACTATTATATCATCACATTTTAGGCGCAGCAATGGAGGTAGGCCTATGTACGATTGTTCCAAAATGCAATTTGCGGGAAAAACAGTTCTAAAATGAGCAATGCACAAAGCGGTTTCAAGGACAGAGATTGAAATATCAGTTAGACATTTTGAAAGAGGGAAGATCTAAAGATGCAACCACTATCATGAGTTGCTAATATGACTATGAAATGACAACGAAAGAAAGTTGAAAGAAAACCAACAGAACAGGAGAATGTATAAGAATTCTATGTGAACGTATGAGGAAGTCTTTATAAAAATAATTGCCGACACGTTTCTATGGTGGGATTTTGGCTATAGGTAACTTTGAAGCAAGATAAGACATGCCTCATAATATGAAGTAAAACGTCCAGGTTTCAAACAATTAACGGACAGGAAAAATATAGCCATACTAATGATACTCTATGCCTACCAGGCAGAATGATATCATGAATATTTGCGTTAATCCATTGGCCAACTGCTTTGCAAACTCCATCTCCTGTACTACAGAAACACTGCTAACTGACAACAGTGCTAGGTGCCTGTGCACTTGAATTGAAGGTTAACTACACTGAAAAATCAAAATGTCATAGATTTTTTCCAGACATCAAGAGTGATCTTCTGAGGAAGCATTGTGGTTTAAGCATTGTTTTGGAAAAATGCATTTAAAAAAAAAGTGTGACATTAAAATAATTGGGATCGTTGTACCATCCACGGGACAGTTGAGCTAACGTATGCTAATGCGATTAGCATGAGTTTGTAAGTAACAAGATAATTTCCCAGGACATAGACATATCTGATATTGTCAGAAAGTTTAAATTCTTGTTAATCTAACTGAACTGTACAATTTACAGTAGCTATTACAGTGAAATAATACCATGCTATTGTTTGAGGATAGTGCACAATTTTGAACATAAAGCTATTAATAAAACAAATTAGGCACATTTGGGAAGTCTTTATACACAATTTTGAACAGAAATGCAATGGTTCATTGCATCAGTCTAAAACGTTGCACAAATTACTGCAATCTCGTGGCCAAAGTCTAAATTCCACCTGGGCTTGAATAATACATTATGGCCTTTCTCTTACATTTCAAAGATGATGGTTAAAAACAAAACGAACGTTTTTTTTTTCTTTGTATTATCTTTTATCATATCTAGTGTGTTATATTCTCCTACATTCTTTTCACATTTCCACAAACTGTTTCCTTTCAAATGGTATCAAGAAAATGCACATCCTTGCTTCAGGGCCTGAGCTACAGCTAGTTAGATTTGGGTATGTCATTTTAGGAGAAAATTGAAAGAAAACGGGGCGGATCCTTAAGAGGTTTGAGCAAAAACCTGAATAATAAAGAAAAATCAGAAATCTTTGAATTTCTGACAGGTGACAGACTCATTTATCATTCAGTAGTAGACCTACTATTAGCCTACTTGCACAGTACAGCTTGGGTTGGCCTGACTATGAACGACAAATATGGGAATTATAATTTTAGGTAATTCAGAGTGTATGTCACTGTTTGTCATATCATTTTTCACACAGGGCGTATTTCCTTCGCTGAGCGGACCGTTTGGGACATTTTCGGCTAAATTAGAGTATACCCACTTCACCAGGCACCACTGCACCACTGCCTTGATGTAGTGATGTTGAATGTAAAAACTGGCTCAACATACCCCACTCTCGGTAATATGATAACATGTCCTTATTATATTATTATGGTGGTTATTTACGGTATCGCCCAACAAGTGTCGCACTTACGTTTTCTGAGGTGAGTTGCTGTGATCGTACTCAGAATGATCCCACTGGCTGTTGAAATCGTGCAGCCCGACATCTGAATTCCAAGGGATTTCTTTTACTTGAGACTGATATGCACCGTTGTGGTCCTCATATGTATTCATCGAGACGATTTGTTGGTCGTGATGGTTGGCGTCACTGTACACCGTGTTATCATACCACTCTCCTCTCGGATTCTGTCGTCGTCTGTACAAAGCATCTGGCAGAGTCATACATCGGGTTAAAATTGGGGGATTAAAAAACTGGGTGTCATCGACGACAGTGGATGGTAATGGTTGAGGATCAACCTCCCACTGCTCAGATGCGCTCTCATGACAGTCTCTATTAGGTGGGGAGGAAAGCACTGCTGCCCTCATCACGAGTGTATGGCTCCAGGTGTCTTTACCTCTCGTCCAGTTCCAACAGTCTTCTAGTGGTTCTGAATAGAAAGATTGACCAAATAGTTACCCATAAAACACTTTTGAGCAGTCGCAATAAATTGACAGAGAAAATCTCTCTCTCTCTCGTTCTCTCTCTGCAATTGATATACGCCTAAATATGGAGTAGGCTGTAATCCAATTCAATTGGGACCTTTTTGTCTGTCAGCCAGTGTTAGCCTAATCAAAACGGGTTTTCAGTTTTCAACTCTTCTCTGTAAGGCTTGACATGAACTCAACTCCTGTGTGATCTGTAGTGGAGTAGGTACCATATATAACATGTCAGGTGCACTAATTGCCGCCTGTGAACTGCCAAATCTTCTCTGATGAATTGGGGCTGTCTATTAAATCCCAACATCCTGTTGTGGGGCTTTGATCCACTTCAAAGGCGCAAACAGGGCTGTTTTGTAGTACAGCAGGTTGCACATTATGCTAATCTAATGTGACTGCACACCATCCAAGCTAAAACAATTTAGTCTTTGCCAGAAAACATAACTAATTTGGCCCTCAGCTTCCTCCTTTCTGCGTTGAGGATTGAAAGATATTTTGTGGCTGAAGGTTTTATTTTAAGGATTTTTTAACTTGAATGATGTGTGGTTGGGCCCTGATTTTGTGAGAATTCATAACAAATCATAATGTGTATGCAATCTTGCTCGCACCCATTAATCTAATTATCTTCAGTGGATTAGATTAGAATACAAAAGATGTGCCTATATGGGTTGTATATGCAGCTGTAATGAATAAAAAGCATTTAAGATGTCAAAGAAAAGATAAAGTACAGAATGTGCTGGGAAAAAACCTGATCAACAGCAGAGTCCAGGTTATTATGGGACCCTCTGGTTTAGCCTAATCAATGGCCTTGCATGACCAATTAGATGTCAGGATTAATGGCTTCGATTACTGGAGGAACACCTCTGTCACAGACAGTGCTGCTCCAGGAAATCAATTTCCACAAAATTAGAGTGAAAATTATGTTTTAACGAGACAAAGAGTATCATAACATAAATGAAGGCTACTTAACATACTGAATATTAGATCTCTGGGCCATATGAAAATGTATAATGTGTAGTGGTGGTATAGGTAGGGTTGTAAAGGGAACCCGTAAACTGCCAGAATTTTGGTAACTTTCAAGGATTTTATGTAAATTTATCACAAGACATCAAATCGTATTAGTCACATGCTCCACATACAACAGTGAAATGCTTACTTACCAGCCCTTAACGACAATGCAGTTCATGAGAGTTAAGAAAATATTTACTAAATAAACGAAAGTAAATATAGTAAAATAAAAACAACAATGAGGCTATATACAGGGGGTACCGGCACCGAGTCAATGTGCGGTGGTACAGGTTAGTCAAGTTATTTTGTACATGTAGGTAGGGTGGCCCTTTCGGGTACTTCAGATTATCACAGGTGTCTGTAATTATCTCTAGTCCTTTGTGTGGCCTTGTCAAATGTATGAAATAAATTAAATAAGATGATTTTAAAATATAAAATAGAATGACGAAGCTGTAAAACATCTTAAATATCATTAGTGTTTTATATGAGAGTTTAAGCATGAAATATAATTTATATATTTTTTATATACTTATTTATTTGACTGTCAATATTATTATATATATTTTTTTATGTCTTTGTTCTCAGTATTTTGGTGCCAAACCTGTGGCGGTTGTGAAAAAAGTAAATAGTTGGAAGAGTTGCAGACTTAATTGAAAATAATGCCATTGTTGATTAGAATATGTTTTCATTAATTAGGCAGTTCTCTTCAACCATATGATCTAAAATGGACACAGATAACAAACAAATATGAATACTTTTAAAAATAAACGATTCAAATATAAAATTACCATAGATTGCCATTAACTGTTAATTATCAAAATTACAGAATATTCTGCTAACTTTGTTACATTACCGGTAGCTTTGCAACCCGAGGTATAGACCTACATGCTGTAAACATGGATAGATGCAGAATATCCAATAGTTCAAATGACGTAAGATGCATAATACACATGTATCATCCATCGGTTAGATGTAGATATAGGAGTAACATTTACTCTTACCTTCATAGAAAATGTGTTTGAAGTTTCCCAAAATGTTTTATTGACTCTATTAAAGATTGTCTTTGAGTATCGAAGGACAATATAACTGAACTCCCACATAAGAATACACAAAAAGCCGAGTGATCCAGCTTCACATGGACCAATAATCCCATCACTGTTTATAATGCTGTTTCTGCCTGTCTGAGAGGAACAGGACACACACACACACACACACACACACACACACACACACACACACACACACACACACACACACACAATTTGATATTGGTTAAGCTGTCCCAAAATAGTTAACCACATCACCACAGGATTAACATCATGTTACTGTGGAGGTGATGCGACATTACAGATGCAGCCGAGGAATTTAATCGGAGTTAGTCCATTAATTTACATTTTAGTCATTAGCAAACACTTAACTAGAGCGACTTACATTTAGTGGATTCATCTTAAGATACAGTGCCTTGCGAAAGTATTCGGCCCCCTTGAACTTTGCGACCTTTTGCCACATTTCAGGCTTCAAACATAAAGATATACAACTGTATTTTTTTGTGAAGAATCAACAACAAGTGGGACACAATCATGAAGTGGAACGACATTTATTGGATATTTCAAACTTTTTTAACAAATCAAAAACTGAAAAATTGGGCGTGCAAAATTATTCAGCCCCCTTAAGTTAATACTTTGTAGCGCCACCTTTTGCTGCGATTACAGCTGTAAGTCGCTTGGGGTATGTCTCTATCAGTTTTGCACATCGAGAGACTGACATTTTTTCCCATTCCTCCTTGCAAAACAGCTTGAGCTCAGTGAGGTTGGATGGAGAGCATTTGTGAACAGCGGTTTTCAGTTCTTTCCACAGATTCTCGATTGGATTCAGGTCTGGACTTTGACTTGGCCATTCTAACACCTGGATATGTTTATTTTTGAACCATTCCATTGTAGATTTTGCTTTATGTTTTGGATCATTGTCTTGTTGGAAGACAAATCTCCGTCCCAGTCTCAGGTCTTTTGCAGACTCCATCAGGTTTTCTTCCAGAATGGTCCTGTATTTGGCTCCATCCATCTTCTCATCAATTTTAACCATCTTCCCTGTCCCTGCTGAAGAAAAGCAGGCCCAAACCATGATGCTGCCACCACCATGTTTGACAGTGGGGATGGTGTGTTCAGGGTGATGAGCTGTGTTGCTTTTACGCCAAACATAACGTTTTGCATTGTTGCCAAAAAGTTCAATTTTGGTTTCATCTGACCAGAGCACCTTCTTCCACATGTTTGGTGTGTCTCCCAGGTGGCTTGTGGCAAACTTTAAACAACACTTTTTATGGATATCTTTAAGAAATGGCTTTCTTCTTGCCACTCTTCCATAAAGGCCAGATTTGTGCAATATACGACTGATTGTTGTCCTGTGGACAGAGTCTCCCACCTCAGCTGTAGATCTCTGCAGTTCATCCAGAGTGATCATGGGCCTCTTGGCTGCATCTCTGATCAGTCTTCTCCTTGTATGAGCTGAAAGTTTAGAGGGACGGCCAGGTCTTGGTAGATTTGCAGTGGTCTGATACTCCTTCCATTTCAATATTATCGCTTGCACAGTGCTCCTTGGGATATTTAAAGCTAATTGAGGACCAATCTAGGCAACCATAGACATACATGAACACCTAGATGGTAAATAACCCCATAAACCTACAAAACCCCTAGACAGTAGAAAAACACATACATCACCCATGTCACACCCTGACCTAACCAAAATATATAAAGAAAACAAAGAATACTCAGGTCCGGGCGTGACAGTACCCCCCCCCCCACACACACACAAAGGTGCGGACTCTGGCCGCAATAACCTAATCTAAAGGGGAGGGTACGGGTGGGCCTCTTTCACGGCGGCGGCTCGGGTGCGGGACGTGGACCCCGCTTTACCTCAGTCTTGGCACACTTAGGTGGCGCCTCAGGAGCGGGGACCCTCGCAGCGGGCCCCGGACTGAAGATCGTCGTAGAGAGCGCCACTGGACGGAAGAGCGACTCTGGCAGCTCTGGACTGAGGGGCAGCTCCGGACTGAGGGGCAGCTCAGGACTGGTTGACGGCTCTGGCGGCTCCTGGCTGGCTGGCGGCTCTGGCGGCTCCTGGCTGGCTGGCGGCTCTGGCGGCTCCTGGCTGGCTGGCGGCTCCTGGCTGGCTGGCGGCTCTGGCGGCCCAGGACAGACGGGAGACTCTGGCGGCTCAGGACAGACGGGAGATTCTGGCAGCTCAGGACAGACGGGAGACTCTGGCGGCTCAGGACAGACGGGAGACTCTGGCGGCTCAGAACAGACGGGAGACTCTGGCGGCTCAGGACAGACGGGAGACTCTGGCGGCTCAGGACAGACGGGAGACTCTGGCGGCTCAGGACAGACGGGAGACTCTGGCGGCTCAGGACAGACGGGAGACTCTGGCGGCACTGAGCAGGCGGGAGCACTTGTAGGGATGAGACGGAGAGACAGCCTGGTGTGGGGGGCTGCCACCGGAGGGCTGGTGCGTGGAGGTGGCACTGGATAGACCGGACCATGCAGGCGCACTGGAGCTCTTGAGCACCGAGCCTGCCCAACCTCACATGGTTGAATGCTCCCGGTAGCCAGGCCAGTGCGGCAAGGTGGAATAGCCCGCACTGGGCTGTGCTGGCGAACCGGGGACACCATGCGTAAGGCTCGTGCCATGTACTCCGGCCCGAGGAGATGCACTGGAAACCAGATGCGTAAAGCCAGCTTCATGACACCTGGCTCGATGCTCACTCTAGCCCGGCCAATACGAGGAGCTGGAATGTACCGCACCAGGCTATGCACACGCACTGGGGAGACTGTGCGCTCCACCGTATAACACGGTGCCTGCCCGGTCCCTCTCTCTTTCCGGTAAGCACGGGAAGTTGGCGCAGGTCTCCTACCTGTCCTCACCACACTCCCCGTGTGCCCCCGCCCAATACATTTTTGGGGCTGCCTCTCAGGCTTCCAGCCACTCTGCCCCCTCATACCGGCGCCTCTCTGCTTTTGCTGCCTCCAGCTCTGCTTTGGGGCGACGATATTCCCCTGGCCGTGCCCAGGGTCCTTCGCCGTCCAGAATCTCCTCCCAAGTCCATGAGTTCTGCGTTCTTTGCCGCTGCTGCCCGTTCCCACGCTGCTTGGTCCATTGTTGGTGGGTTATTCTGTCACGATCGTTGTAGTGAGGAGACCAAAGCGCAGCGTGGTGTGAATACATACTTTTAAAGAATGACGAAAAAACATGAAGTACACTAAACAAACAAACAAAATAACAAAACGAACATGACCGCTATCGAAACTGAGTGCTAACATGCAACATCACATAGACAATAACCCACCAAATACCCAAAGAAGATCACTGCCTAAATATGGTTCCCAATCAGAGACAACGATAAACAGCTGCCTCTAATTGAGAACCAATCTAGGCAACCATAGACATACATAAACACCTAGATGGTAAACAACCCCATAAACCTACAAAACCCCTAGACAGTAGAAAAACACATACATCACCCATGTGACACTCTGACCTAACCAAAATAAAAAAAAATAAAAAAAAGAATACTCAGGTCAGGGTGTGACACACAAGTCTATTTCAAGAAATAAAAGTCTCCATGTCAATTCATGACATTTCCAAATAGTTGCCATTGGTTTTGGTGACAAAATGTAATCAATGTCTACTTGGTGTGACACAATACTGTGATAAAAAAACGGGTATGCATTCGGACACCATTGCACAGGGGATTGTCCTCTTGCAATGAGGAAGTACAAAAGACATTGCTGGAGCACATGGTCTAGACAGACTAAGCTTTTTGGCAGTGCCATAAAAGGAGTCTGTTTTTTAGTCCTTTGGTGCGACACCATGTGACATTAAATGTGAAAATCATGAACATAAAGTACAATTGAAGTATAACAAGCAATAAAAACATGTTGTGATGAAATAAAATGAAAGGACTGTGCCCCTGCGCCTTGCTGTGTGCCCATTTTAAACACAATGTTGTTGGGGGATAACTGGTTAAGCCTCGTAGTAGCATATGCTTGTCTCAAAGATTAAGCCATGCACAATTGAGAGCATCCTGTCGGGCTGTACCACTGCCTGGTACGGCAACTGCACTGCCCACAACCACAGGGCTCTCCAGAGGGTGGTACGGTCTGCCCAACGCGTCACTGGGGGGTGGGGGGGGGACGACTACCTGCCCTCTAGGACACCTACACCACCCGATGTCACAGGAAAGTCAAAAAGATTATCAAGGAAAACAACCACCCGAGCCACTGCCTCTTCACTCCGCTATCATCCAGAAGGCGAGGTCAGTACAGGTGCATCAAAGCTGGGACTGAGAGACTGAAAAGCAGCTTCTATCTCAAGGCCATCAGACTGTTAAATAGCCATCACTAGCACAGAAAGGCTGCTGCCTACATACACCGACTTGAAATCATTGGACAATTTAATAAATGGAACACTAGTCACTTTAATGTTTACATATCTTTCATTACTGATATGTATATACTGTATTCTATACTATTCTACTGTATTTTAGTCTTTGTCGCTCTGACATTGCGCGTCCATATATTTATATATGCTTAATTCCATTCCGTAGATTTGTGTGTATTGGGTATTTGTTGTGAAATTGTTAGATATTACTTGTTAGATATTGCTGCACTGTCGGAACTAGAAGCACAGGCATTTCGCTACACCCGCAATAACATCTGCTAAACACGTGTTTGTGACCACTAAAATATGATTTGAAGTCAAAGTACACATTACCCGTACAGTGAAACTGCGAATGGCTCATCAGTTATAGTTCCTTGATAGCTCCAATGTTACTTGGATAACTGTGGCAGTTCTAGAGTTAATACATGCCAATGAGTTTACCTTTGGGTATCCGTGCATTTATCAGGCCCAAAACCCATGTGGTGTACTATCGGTGCCCCGGACAATTTTTTTTAACTCTAGATAACCTCGAGCCAATCACAGGCCCTTCTTGGCAGTGATGTTTCATTCGAATGTATGCCCTATCATCTTTTGATGGTGCTTTCGGGGACAATGCAAATAGTCCGGATAGCCATTTGATTAACTGTTTAGGAGTCTCATGGCTTGGGGGTAGAAGCTGTTAAGAAGCCTTTTTGACCTAGACTTGGCGCTCCGGTACCGCTTGCCGTGCGGTAGCAGACAGAACAGTCTATGACTAGGGTTGCTGGAGTCCTTAGCAATTTTTTTAGGCCTTCCTCTGATATTGCCTGGTATAGAGGTCCTGGATGGCAGGAAGCTTGGCCCCAGTGATGTACTGGGCCATATGCATTACCCTTTGTAGTGCCTTGCGGTCAGATGCCGTGCAATTGCCATACCAGGCAGTGATGAAACCAGTAAGGATGCTCTTGATGGTGCAGTTGTAGAACTTTGAGGACCTGAGGACCCATGCCAAATCTTTTCAGTCTCCTGAGGGGAAAAGGCATTGTCATGCTCTCTTCACGATTGTCTTGGTGTGTTTGGACCATGATAGTTTGTTGTTGTTGTTGTTGTGGACACCAAGGAACTAGAAGCTCTCAATCTGCTCCACTACAGCCCCGTCGATGAGAGTATATATTGTCTTTCTAATGTCCTGTGGAAAAACATAAAAATTATCTTAAAGAAGACATGCTGTTACTCATAGGGAACATTTCAAGACTGGTAAGACCAGAGACAGATGAGCTGGGGGAATTGTTGACCGGGATCATTGATAGCCAGCAATGTCTGGAAGGTTTCGGAAGACAACCAGCTACATTTGAGTGATGCATTTTGATTTGGGGGTCACCAAAACGGAAAGAGAAACGCAACACTTATTTGTTGATCACTCATATTGATATCACGTTGAAATCCATAGAATGGGAGGGGAGAGTTGGACACGTCCTGTTAAAAATGACCTTACTAAAAAAGAAAAATGGAATTTGGGAATATGTATATCACTGTTTAGAGGAAAAGTTGTAGAAGACAGCAAGCTGTGTTTGGATTGTTGCATTTTGTTTCAAGTTGGTCGGCAACGCAGAAAGGTAAATGCAACACTATTTTGTTAATCACTCATATCTCAATAGAGCAAGGGCGAACGTGTATGCGCTGTTTAAACTAACGATTCTTAGGCCACAGTGAATCTGAGAATATTTTTTTATATCACTGCTTAGAAGAGAATTTGCTGAAGACAGTCATCAGTCACAGTTTTCAGCTAACAAGAATTATGTGGTGACCAAAGATTACCAGAGGGATTTTCAGGCTGAACTGATGGGGAATCCATTTCGATGACATCCGAGAAGTATTGCGATACCGTAGATAAAAAATAAATTCTCCTTCACAAAATGGAAGATTCTCCATTTGAGGTAACCTAACGTTGGCTAGCTTGCTAGCCTAGCCGGGTAAGTTAGCTAGCTAAGGTTACAATGCTGTATTGAACTAGCCATCGGCTAAATCATGTAGCTTTTGGCATCCCATGTGGGTCAGTTGGTAGAGCATGGCGCTTGCAATGTCAGGGTTGTGGGTTTGATACCCACGAGTAAAAAATACCAAAAAATGTCCACTCACTACTGTAACTTGCTCTGGATAAGAGTGTCTATTAAATGGCAAATCTAAATGTACCCACGGCTAATCAATTTAGTTTATGCTAGTCACTGCTAGACTGGTAGCTACCTTCAGCAATAGTAAATGTTTTGTTTGTTCGTTCCATCTTTGACTGATGTTAGCTCACTAATTTTACTCTTATTTGGAATCTCAATTTGGTTGCAATCTATTCCACTCGTCTGGAAATCACTCTCTTACTAAAAATTGAATTGTCGATATGGCAACGCACTCTGTTTGTGTGTTGGTAGCAATGATGAATGTGTAAAAATCGCCTATGATTGGTTCTCAGCCAGTCTCAGCTGGCTAGCAATCTTGCTGCCAATTAACTGATGCTAGATATGTGATTAAGACCAATTAGTGGAAATAAATTCAGAATTGGGCTGACTGTCTAAACTCAGCCAGTGTGGCTCAGCATAAGACCATGTAGAACACACAGGAGGCTGCTGAGGGGATGACGGCTCATAATATTGTATTTGTAAAAACATACTTTTTTCAATTTAGCCTCTCTTTAACAAGGCAAGTCAGTTGAGAACAAATTCTTATTTGCAATGACAGCCTACTCCGGCGACACTGGGCCAATTGTGCACCGCCCTATGGGACTCCCCAATCACAGCCGGATGTGATATAGCCTGGATTTGAACCAAGTACAATAGCAGTGCCTTAGACCGCGCCGCCACTCAGGAGCATGAACGGAGTAAATGGAATGGCATCAACACATGTAAACCACATGTTTTATGTATTTGACACCATTCCATTCATTCCACACAGCCATTACTACCAGCCAGTCCTCCCCAATTAAGGTGCCACCAACCTCCTGTGTTAAAACAGGGGTCTCCAACCCTGTTCCTGGAGTTACCCTCCTGTAGGTTTCACTCCAACACCAGTTGTAACTAACCTGGTTCAGTTTATCAACCAGCTAATTATTAGAATCAGGTATGCTAGAATAGGGTGAAAACCTAGTGGATGGTAGCTCTCCAGGAACCGGGTTGGAAACCCTGATTTAGGACCACCATAAAATAAACATCAATCTGCCTTTATAGATTCGCAGAATGTACGTATTTAAGTTGTACGGGGCTCTGTAGCATCAAACAGATGCTAGACATTCAGATAACCAAAGAATGTTTGTTTATTTGTCAAATTCTAAAATACAGGGGAGTGTACACTATTTATTGCTAACTCAGGGCCAACATACTTTTTTCTCCTTCTACTTGCCTCTTCCATTTGTGGTAATGCTGCAATTAATTGTTTGTAATTTTGGATAGAGCAGACATGTCCATATGTCTGTGTTAGCTGCATGTGTGACACAACTCCACCAGTCCTATTTATGATATCATTCACAAAAATTATATCTTTTTTTAACGTTCCTTCGAAAAATATTTTTTTAAATAAATTAGTATATTTGAATTTAACCGCAATAGTTGTTGTATTATTTGTTCTGTCTTTTCGGGTGCAATAAACTGAAATTGCAACCAACTTTCTAAGGCTTGTTTAAAAAATAAAAGATATTTTGGAGATTATTTCCTTTTCAAACAATCGAAAGTGGGCCGGTGTAATCTGAATAAAGGGAAAAAGGCCCTTCTTGAACATTGGTACGAATGTCTCATCCTATTTACTAGAGAACCAGTTTGGATTTAAGTATAACTTTTGTATGACTGATGCCTTTAGTGAGAGGTCTAATGCTTTAGTATTTAATCATTTCTGCCCTCCGAATTCATATTGTTATATAAATAGGCCCTTTTAATTTTGTCTGGCTTGCCGTTCCAAATAAAATGCAATATTTTTTGTTCATATAATTTAAAAAGCAGGTCACTAGGTGTAGGCAAAACCATAAGCAAATAGGTAAACTGTGATATGACTAAAGAGTTAATCAGGGTGATTTTTCCACAAATAGACAGGTATTTACCTTTCCATGGTAGCAAGATCTTATCTATTTTTGCTAACTTTCTATAAAAAATTATTGGAGTAAGATCATTTTTCTTTTGGGATTTGTATACCGAGTATGTCCACATCTCCGTAATACCATTTAATTGGTAAACTACATGGTAATGTAAAATTTGCATTTTTTGTGATCCAATACATAATATGGTACATTTATCATAATTTGGTTTTAATCCAGAGAGGATAGCAAAAGTATCTAGATCCTCTATGAGGCTGTGGAGAGACTCTAATTGTGGTTTTAAAAGAAAACATGAATCATCAGCGTACAATGACACCTTTGTTTTTAAGCCACGGATTTCTAATCCCTTAATATTATTGTTTGATCTAATCTTAGCAGCTAAAATTTCGATGGCAATAATAAATAGATATGCTGATAGCTGACAACCTTGTTTTACTCCTCCAGAGAGTCCAAAACTCTCTGAGATGTAACCATTATTTACTATTTTACACCTAGGGTTACTATACATAACTTTAACCCATTTTATAAGAGATTCCCCAAAATGGAAATATTCTAGGCATTTATATATAAACTCCAGTCGTACTTTATCAAAAGCCTTTTCAAAATCAGCTATGAAAACCAGGCCTGGTGTCCCTGATATTTCATAGTATTCTATTGTTTCCAGTACTTGTCTTATATTATCTCCAATGTATCGTCCATGTAAAAAACCTGTCTGATTAGGATGAATAATATCTGACAATACTTTTTTAATTCTATGTGCCAAGCATTTAGCTAGGATTTTTGAAGTGTAAGAGGTCTCCAATTTTTTAAATGGACTGGATCTTTATATATACACCACTTGGGTCCTGTTACAGTAATAATGATATCAGACCTTCTTGTTGCGTGTCTGATAATCTACCATTTATATAGGAGTGGTTAAAACATGCTAATAAATGGCCCTTCGAGTATATCAAAAAAAGGTTTTGTATACTTCCACTGGTATGCCATCCAGCCCTGGAGTTTTCCCAGCCTTAAAGGCCCCAATTGCATCAAGCAGTTCCTCCTCTGTAATTTGGCCTTTCTGTACAAATGTTAATTTTACAATATTATTAGGAAAAAAATCCGTACAATTAGTTTCAGTTAGTGGAGATGGAGGAGCCTGAAACAAAAACATATTCTTAAAGTACTTTACTTCCTCTTTCCAAATATATTTTGGTGAATCATGCGTGACTCCATAATTTGTAACAAGTTAATACATTTGTTTTGGTAGCATTTCTATATTGAAGATGGAAAATTTATTTGGTGCATTTTTCCCCATATTCCATCCAGTTCGCTTTATTTTTATAATCTATTACACTGGATCTTTCTTGAATAAGTTCCTCCATTTATTTTTGTTTTTCCACTAACTTATTCTGTGCCTCGATGGTACAGTTTGTATTGCTATCTAACTGTACTGTTAGTCCTTCAATTTCCTTTGTTAATATGGACTCATTTGATCTAAATTGCTTTTGTTTTATAGATGAGTACTGAGTTGCATGGCCTCTAAAGGCACATTTAAAAGTGTCCCATACAGTAAGGGGATCTGCTGTGCCTATGTTATGTAGGAAAAAGTAAGTTATAAATTCTTCTGTCCTAGATCTAAACAATTTATCATCTAGTAGGCTTTGATTAAATTTCCAATATCCTCGCCCATGTGGAAATTCTGCAAGAGTAATATATATGCCAATTATGTGATGATCCGACTGCATTCTGTCCCCTATCAACACATTTAAAACTTTTGGTGCCAGAGAGAATGACATAAGAAATTAGTCAAGACGACTAGCTTGATTTAACCTCCGCCATGTATATCTCACTAGGTCAGGGTATTTAAGTCTCCATTTATCCACTAATTCCAATATATCCATGACATTCATGATTTCCTTAAGTGCCTGAGGGTGATAGTTTGTAGTGTGATTTCCTTTCCGGTCCATAGAGGTATTTAAGACCGTATTAAAATCTCCCACCATAATAATAGAGTCTAGTGTTGCATGTAGAGTTGATAAATTCATAAATATTTTCAAAGAAGCTTGGATCATCATTATTCGGACCCTATAGGTTAATAAGCCATATCTGTTTATTGTCCAATAACATATTTAAAATAATCCATCTACCTTGATAATCTGTTTGGACAATTTGTACATTTGGATCAAAATTACTGTTAATTAAAACCATCACCCCTTTTGAATTTCTTTGCCCATGGGAGAAATATATTTTGCCCCCCAGTTCTTTTTCCACAAAACTTCATCTAAAATTGTTGAATGGGTTTGCTGTAAACAGTATATATTATATTCCTTCTCTTTTAGCCAGGTAAATACTGATAATAAGAAAAGACTATCTGCTAGGCCATTACAATTGTAACTAGCTATACTTATTTCACCACTTACCATAATGAGACACAACTTTCAATTCTATAAATCAAAATATATGTTTGTAAACGTACCATTAAACAGTAACATGATTGAGTGTCTATATAGCTGTACCATGATATTTGCATTGCTATTAAGTAAACCTCCAATTGGTCCCCACCATTCCACCCGCTAAAAGCCCTCCTCATCCTGAGCTGGGCCGTCATCCCAATGCCCGGCAGACCACCTCCGACCCCTCGCATCCCATAGCCCTGAACAGACTGGGAGCCATCCTTCGAAAAGAGCACACAGTGCCATTTACCGAATTGAAGTAGATCAACTGCCAAATGCATTTCCATCGCGCTCACCTCGATTTGTATTATATATAGCTGTGGATCATCCTCGATTGTCCCTAACATCTTTTACTCCTTCGCAACAGTTGTAGGATACACACATACACTCAACCCTTTCCCCCCACACAACCATAAACTCACATTCTCAACAGTTGCACCATCCCAGAGCCCAACTCAAGAAAGGTCCTGATTGACAAATGCACTTACTGTTGCAGCTGCATGAGAAGGCCTGCAAGACCGCACAAAAAAAATGGGCAGAAATTTAGAGATTTTATTAACCATTGTCACATCCTAGATGATCGAGGTCAAATGTACACCTTTTCCCTGAAACATTAAGGCATCTTTACTTTTACTCAAGTATGAGAATGCACTACTTTAGGTTTTACATGAAAATATCTTGAATCATGCATTCCTGCATCAGATGAAACAACTGTTATTGAATACCTCAGTCTATTTGTCATACTTCTTAATAAAGCACCATAAAACAACTCTATAAGATGATTGTAAAAATGAGTGGCACCAGTGACACCAGGAGAAAATGTTAGTCTGGAGCCCTGTAACAGTAATGAACACTTAGGGGTAGGTGTGGATTCAGGGGAACACTTATTACTGGCATAATTTGCAACATAGCCCAAGTCGTTAGCTTGACATTTATAACGTATAAGGCTTAAGCAGACAGTTAGAGAAGACGAAAAAGCAGAGTGACAGCAGAGAAGATGCAGAGATGCAAACAAAATGGCTATAGCAGAGGAACAGTTAAATTAGTGAGTTCTATTTCCAGTGTTGTTTTACATATTGTATTTGCTTTAAACACGAGCTGGTAAAAAAAAAAAAAAGAGGACC
This sequence comes from Oncorhynchus mykiss, assembly GCF_057628025.1. Taxonomy (NCBI): domain Eukaryota; kingdom Metazoa; phylum Chordata; class Actinopteri; order Salmoniformes; family Salmonidae; genus Oncorhynchus; species Oncorhynchus mykiss. The sequence goes on along the minus strand of NC_143031.1, from coordinate 42,185,648 downwards.
ATGTCTCGCCAGTCACTGGTACTGAAATGCCAATGTTGTGTTAGCACTACTGCCTGTGCCTAATTGAGGTGTGTAAAGTCAGGGTGGGGATGGGAGGTGGGATTGATTTACCAAGTATTAACTTGGTAAATCAGCATATGAAGTGAATGTGATGTTAAACAGAGCAATTTAGAGTAATCTATCATGATGAGTTAGTTTGGATTAACAGGGATTAGTATCTCCTTTTCCCTGCTGCAATTCTGGAAAATCTGCTACCTCAGGTAAAGTGAGAACAATCAACAGGCTCCACTTCTGAATGCACGACTGCAATGTTATCAGTGTAACAATACAGATCATGTAGTAGATAGTTATCCATTATACTTTTGTTTGTTCGGTTTTAAAAATGCATTTGAATATATCATGAAGTTAATCTGCAATTATTGACAGACCGTAGTGGTGACCTTATTCTGCATACAGATATTTTCGGGCAATGTGACGGATTATGGCGACATATTGAGGCGGTTGGTTCTGAGCTCCGAGGCCTCTTAAAGAGTGCAGTGGAGACCGCTCCAGGAGCCATGGGTCCAGAACAGGCCAAACTACTGGTTTTGGTCAGCAGTCAGGGTCTGCAAACCCCTGTTGCTTTCTGTGTTATGGGAGGCAGATGAGTGTATGTAAAACTTTGGATACGTTCAGCAAGGCCAAACGTTGTGGAAAGTAGATGGGAAATATAGTATGTCGAACAAACATCCTCTGACATACAAAATAAGGAATCACACCAGCTCTATTTTTATCTGCAACATTCCACAGTATTTCCCTACTGAACTTCGCCCTCATCTCCCTTCTGAATGTGACCTTGACTGACAAAAAGCCAATGTTATGATGCAACTGATTTGAATGTCTTCTGTGACCCAGGTTCCTGTAGCTACAGATTGTACACCAGATAATGTGATAACCACACTGGATTACTTCATGGAGAAAAACAAATATTTTTTAAAATAAAAGGAGCATTTTCTAAGTTCAAATTAATCATCTGCACCTGGACACAGATATTGATTGATACATGTTTGGCCGAATAAAGAACGAAGATGGTATCGTCAAGGTTGGTCAAATTCTGTGTTAAGCAAAACGGTACCTTTCCTGTAACTCCAGGAATTGATACCAAAAATCTGATTATATCTGTAGCTTGTTTCCAACTGCCAGACGAGAAGAGAGTATTGAAAACCATGTGAATGCTTGCGCACTGTGGCTCTAAGCCCTGCAGACAACTGGAAGAGTACCAGGTAGCCTACAGCTCCTCACTGCTTATCATAGGCCTAGAAAAGGGAAAGGTTGACATTTGTCATGAATCTTGCCCTGGAAGCATAACTGAGGGATTTCCTCTGTGGGCCATATGCAAAGCAAAAAAAATGGCAATATCGTAAAAATGTAAGAAAACAAAAATGTGCATATTTTGAGGTTAGGCATTAGGGTTAGAAGTCTGGTTAAGGTTAGGTTTTAAATCTGATTTTATGGCAGTGCCAACTAGTCACCACTCTGCAGTTCTGCCTCCAGGGAAAGATTCAAGACAATAAATGCCAAACAGCAGGAAATGGGGCAATGTTTCTGTAGAACACAATCTCACATCACTAAAACCACACTGACATGAGATCTATAGAGGTACAACTGATGTTCTCTGTTCTTAGAGATAAATGGGAATTATGATATGGACATTGAGCGTATTTGCAGTTGCTTTGGTATTATTTTCTTGATGCCTAGTTTATTTTTTGATCCTCAGTTAAGAGCGTTGGGCCAGTAACTGAAAGGTTGCTGGTTCAAAACCCTGAACGACTAGGTGACAAATATTTCAATGTGCCCATGAGCAAGGCACTTAACACTAATTGCTATGGAGAAGAGCATATGGAAAATGTCAAATTAAAGCATTGTCCTGATGTTCCTCTGATGAGGCTGTATTCTGTTTGCTGCCCTCTACTGGATTTTCTCTGAACTATTTTATACTCCCACAACTGAGCAGTCCATCCCTATGCCATAAATTGTTATGATGAAATTGAAGTTTTTCACAAATAGAGAAATTATATTTAGGTCTTGCCTGATTATCATTTTACTTAACCCAGATAGGGGACGATATGCTTGGGTTTATTCTCAAACAAAACTCTTTCAAATGAGCATAAGACATTACCATACTTCCATCCATTTTGGTGGATTCAATTTAATTTTGTAACTATAACATTGAGATTCTTACAAAGGTACCTGCTTTTCATAGACAAGGGATCTTTTGTATAGAAACAAATCTTAGTTTTTTAAGAACTGGTTTGATCATCATATCCTACAGGTAAGTCAACTTATTAAATGCAGAAGGGTTGTTACGCAATTATTTTATTATTTTTTTAGTCGCTTTACAATCTGTTACACCTAGAAAGTTTGCCATAGTCTGATGCTATTCCATCTGAAACTCTCATGCTGTTTATAGATGTAACCAGACCTCACCTTCTTGAGAGGTCAGAGGTCTCAGAATGATCCATAAGTATTACCCTGTGAATCATTACCTGAAAAAAAACACATTAACATTAACTGTACCTTTTGTGACGAGCATCCAGAAACAGTTTTGTTGTAATGAACACGAGGCGCAGCAGGTGTTTATTGAAAAGGACCACAGGAGGAGACAGGTAGCTGGTTCCATGCAGAAGGATGGTCATTCACAGGGGGTCCAAAAGGGCAACAGTACAGGCAGGGAAAACGTAGTCCGGGAGATCAGGCAATAGGTAGATATCAGGAAATCAAATAGACTAAAGTACAGGCAGGGAATAGGCAAAAGCTGTGATTAGTGAGGCAAAAACTTACACGGGAGGAGTAAATCACGGGAAAAACAGAGTTCCGAAAGACATGTCACAAAACAAACGATACCTCAGTGATGGGGTGCAAAGAACTGTACTAAATAGTGTGTGATAATGACATGTGTGTGAAAATGTGATTAGAATTCAGGTGATTGAGATCTGGAGAGTGAGCTGCATTCAGGGGATCTAGGTGTTTGAGGGTGTGAGTTGGAAGCAGAGGTTACAGTACCCCCCCTCCACGTGCGGCTCTTGATGGCCTAGGAAGCTGAACAGGGGGCCTCCCCCGGGGACGTGGAGCTGGGTGGTCAGGACAGTTACGGTGAAAGCCAGGATCATGGCTGGGTCGAGGATGTCCTGGGTGGGGACCCAGGACCGTTCTTCGGGCCCGTACCCCTCCCAATCCAGCAAGTAGTGGATGCGACCACCCAGGCGCTTGGAGTCAAGGAGGGCTTGGACACAATAAGCCAGTGCATTTGGTGCACTGAAAATGAGTGAAAAATGCACCAGGGACTTCTGTGCGTATTCAGCCCAGGCTAGATAGCGAATCTACTCGTGTTGTTGGTGAGGTACTTCCCTATTTTCTGATTCAGGTGTTCCGTCTGCCCGTTGGTTTGGGGATGGTATCTGGAGGATAGGCTGATGGAGATCCCCAGTCGGTCGCAGTAGGCTCGCCACACCCTGGAGACGAACTGGGGTCCCTGATCCGAAACAATGTCTTCCAGGATCCCATACAGATGAAACATCTGTTGGAACATGCATTCGGCCATTTCCATGGCATTAGGTACAGTTGAAGTTTACATAAACAAGTTAATGCCGCCAACCTCAGTGTTTCAACCACTCCACAAATTTCTTGTTAACAAACTACAGTTTTGGCCTGTCGGTTAGGACATCTTCGTGCATGACACAAGTAATTTCGCCAGCCAATTGTTTACAGACAGATTTCACTGTATTACAATTCCAGTGGGCCAGAAGTTAACATACACTAAGATGACTGCCCTGAAACAGCTTGAAAAATTCCAGAAAATTATGTCATGGCTTTAGAAGTGTCTGTTAGGCTAATTGACATCATTTTAGTCAATTGGAAGTGTATCTGTGGATGTATTTCAAGGCCGACCTTCGAACGCAGTGCCTCTGCTTGACATTATGGGGAAATCAGCCAAGACCTCGGAAAAATAATTGTATACCTCCGCAAGTCTGGTTACAAGTCTGGAGCAATTTCCAAATGCCTGAAGGTACCACATTCATCTGTACAAAATAGTATGCAAGTATAAACACCATGGGACCACACAGACGTCATACCGCTCAGGAAGGAAAATGCGTTCTGTCTCCTAGAGATGAACGTGCTTTGGTGCGAAAGGTGCAAATCAATCCCAGAACAACAGCAAAGGACCTTGACGATGCTGGGGGAAACCGGTACAAAAGTATCTATATCCACAGTAAAACGAGTCCTATATCGACAACCTGAAAGGCTGCCCTCAAGGAAGAAGCCACTGCTCCAAAACAGTCATAAAAAAGCCAGGCTACGGTTTGCAACTGCAAATGGGGACAAAGATCGTACTTTTTGGAGACATGTCCTGTGGTCGGATTAAACAAAACTAGAGCTTTTTGACCATGATGACTATCATTATGTTTGGAGGAAAAAGAGGGAGGCTTGCAAGCCGAAGAACACCATCCCAACCGTGAAGCACGGGGATGGCAGCATCATGTTGTGGGGGTGTGTGGCTGCTTTGCTAAGCACGGCCACGACTTTGCCCTTGTCCATGTTGACCCCTCCTGGTGTCAGCAGAAACCCTAGGAAGGTTACCGTAGTAATATGAAAGGCACTTTTCTCAGCCTTGACATAAAGATGGTGGTCCTGTTGACTTTGGAGGACCTGTTGCACGTGTTCTGCAAGGGAGTGAGATTAAACAAGATATTGTCAATGTACACGATGAGGACCTGGATGATCATGTCCTGGAAAACATCATTCATAAAGGACTGTAAGACCTCGGGAGCGTTGGTGAGACTGTAGGGCATCACCAGGTATTCGTAGTGACCCCTAGCTGTGATGAAAGCTTTCTTCCACTCATCCCCACTTCACTACTTAGGTCCGGTTTGGAGTAGATGGTAGCCTGTCCAAAGTATTCTAGTGTGGCCAGAATCAGAGGGAAGCGATTCTTGATGGTAAGGTCATTGAGGGGTCGGTAATCTACGCAGGGATGGAGACTACCATCCTTTTTTTTACAAAAAAGAAACTGGATGCAGCTGGAGACATGGATGGACGGATGAATTCCATGTCGAGAGCATCTTCTATATAGGTGTCCATAGTCTCATTCTCTGGGGTGGACAAGTGGTAGATCCGAACCTTGGCGACGCCCCAGGAAGGAGGTCGATTGCGCAGTCCCCTGGGCAATGAGGGGGCAGAATGGATGCCTTTTTCTTGCTGAAGACACTCAGGAACTGGGCATATACAGGTGGGAGGTGGGTTGGAATGGCAGACGCCAATCCTTCTATAGAGGTGCCTCAACAGGTTGTAGAGTCCATGCTCCAACGAATTGAGGTTGTTTTGTTTTACAATTATTGATTTTACTTACCACGAAATTGGGGAGAAAAAGGGGTATCTAATTGGTAGTTGGTCAATATAATTTTGTTCATTAACAAATTCAATTGGAATTACTCAGTCTGCTACAGTATATCAGGATTTGTAAGATACTGATATAAATGAAGACAGACAGAGGCCCAGTCTACAATAGTACAATAGTTGAATGTTTATTCACGGGAACGTTCTGCTTATCATTTCCTGTACATTGGTCTATACACCTCACATTTCATCATAAATGTCCCTCCTCTCAGATACAATGACAACATAGTTCACAAGTCCTCTCCTACTCATGCACATTTTCTGCCACCTGTTAAACAATCTACTACAAGCCCAAGGTCTCTGTCCCTCCCTGGGTGGGGACAGAATGTCCTGTAAGGAACACAGTATTCCAGCCGGTCTGACGATAGTTCCATTAGTTTCTAACAAGGAACAGAAAGTCCTTGTTCTAATTCAGAACTAAAACTACACACATTATATTTAGTGTTATGATTATAATAAGATTCATATAATCATACAGCGACAGGGTAGTATTCTGTTTAGTCATAGTTATACGTTAAATGTATACATCATTTAGTCATTATTCATATAAATCCCACAATATAGTTATAGTCTTGTCTCATCGCTGCAACTCCCATACGGACTCGAGAGAGCTGTGCGTCCTCCGAAACACAACCCAGCCAAGCCGCACAGCTTCTTGACACAATGTCAGCTTAACCCAGAAGCCAGCCGCGCCAAAGTGTCAGAGGAAACACCATACACCTGGCAACCGTGTCAGCGTGCACTGCGCCCGGCCCGCCACAATAGTCGCTAGTGCACAATGGGACAAGAACATCCTTGCAGGCCAAACCCACCCCTAACAGGGACGACGCTGGGCCAATTGTGCACCCCTCCATGGGTCTCCCGGCTGTGACAGAGCCTGGACCTGAACCCAGAATCTCTAGTGGCACAGCTAGCACTGAGATGCTGTGCTACTGCGATAAAACATTATCCTAAATATAAACCATCAACTCTGTCCTCTGCGATGCTGTGCCTTAGACCACCGCGCCACTTGGGAGGCCCTAATTGAGGCTGTTCTGTGGGCAAAAATAATATACTCTCCCATCGCAACCTTGCTGCAGATACTCATCTGTAGGAACATCCTTGTGAATACATGTATATACTGTGGATATAGAATATATCCACAACAAGAAAATATAGGCTAATATTTTATATAGGATTATAATATGACGCAATATATTTGCTGTATAATAATATTCTCAACAACGGAATGGGAATATAAATATGAACGCAGTAGTGTACCAGTGGATTGTACTCTACTGTAGATCAGGGTGGTGTCACCGTTGAAGGGTCCAAAGTAGCCATCAATTCCTAAAGATGCAGAGAACGCCACCTTCGGTGTGTCTGTGAACTCAATGTCATCACAAGGTAAAAACATTCAGTTGCAAACTAATTATCGATGCATGGATTCTTGGATTGTTAGCTGCTGTTAAGTCAACAACTGTACTCTTTGCTGTACCTGAACCGGAGTTCTTCAGCTTGTCCACCTCGGCTTTCAGCTTCTCCATATCTGACTCTTGCTCCTGTAGCTGGATCTCAGTGCTGTTTGACCTGGCATTAAGGGCCTCCAGTTCTCGGACTTGACCTAAGAGAAAAATACTATATTACAACACACTAACTCCCATGACAACATTACCAGAAAACATTGTGTTGTTTTTGAGACATTAGGGTGGTCTTTCATACTGTATGTTTTGTTCTCTTTAGCAGTACCATACCTTGTTTTTTTTGCATGACAGAGGTCATTTTAGACTTTAATGTAAAAGAGCATGTGCCAAAATGCTGCCTGCACAGTGCTACTACTTCAACTTTATTCAAGTTTTCCACCACAGCTCCTAGCTACTCCACTTATGTACCCCTGCTCTTCTAGCTGGATCTCAGTGTTGTTTGACTTGACATTAATAGACACACCAATAGAAATATATCACAATACACTCACTTCCACTAACATGGTGTTGTTTTTGGGATATCAATTTACTTTGCTCTCTTCAGCAGTAACACATACTCTATTTTCACTGTCAGAGGACACTATAGACTTGTAAACAAGTCTGTAGCCTCTTGTGTGTACGTACCAAAATGCTCCCTCCACAGTTGCACTACTTCAGTTTTCTGACACGTCAGCTCCGTCTTCAGTTCCCTGACCTCAGCCACAGTGCTGTTCAGCCTGACATGAAGGATGACCAATTCCTGGGCTTGCCCTGCAATCAGATGAATAGCCTTAAATAATAGCCTCAAGTTCACAGGTCAAAACACCATTTATTTTTGCTATTATAGATTTCCTACCTTCATCCTCACTCCACAGCTTGAGTACTTCAATTATATTTTATCTTAATTTATTATTATTTTTAATTGAATATCCGAAACATACAATATACTTTCAGTGAAGCCGCTCAACAACGACATCATACCAGTCATCCAACAGACTCCCATTCAGAGCAACACACAGAAGCATCGAGGGTCAATGCCCTGCTCCCTGGCACGTTGACAGATCTCCCACCAGGCCAAAAAACGTGAACCCGAACCCTCCAAGATCCCCACACAGTTTCCCAATAGCTGTCCCTCAACCATTTGAGACCCCTCCTAAAGTCCCCACAAGACTTTAGGGGAAAAAATGCAATTAACTCCATTCCCCACCCCCAAGAACCCCCCCAATGCACCAACAACCAAGAAAATGAACTGAAGAGAAAGAAAAAGACAGAAGAAAATAGCAAACAACAATGCAAATATATAGATATATATATATATATTTAAACACAGGACATCAAGGACAACTAAAATCATAACAGCAATGCCAACTGTATATGTTTGTGTGCATGTCTGAAACTATTACTGTCACGTTCTGACCTTAGTTCCTTTGTCTTTGTTTTAGTATGGTCAGGGCGTGAGTTGGGTGGGCAGTCTATCTGTGTTTTTCTATGTTGGGGTTTTGAGTTCGGCCTAGTATGGTTCTCAATCAGAGGCAGCTGTCAATTGTTGTCCCTGATTGAGAATCATACTTAGGTAGCCTGGGTTTCACTTTTGAGTTGTGGGTGTTTGTTTCCGTGTGAGTGTTTGTTGCCATACGGTACTGGTTCGGTTTCCTTCATGTTCACGTTTATTGTTTTGTATTTCATAGTGTTCAGTTTATGTCTTAAAATAAACGTTATGGACACTTACCCTGCTGCGCATTGGTCCTCCGATCCTTCTCGCTACTCCTCCTCAGAAGAGGAGGAAGAATGCCTTTACAATTACATGTATGTGTGTGTTCTTGTATGCGTTTATTTGAATGAGTGTGTGTGTATATGCATGTGTACAAACACCTGCACGGCATCAGCCTCAGGCAAACCATCATTAGCTGTAAAAACACTGCCCCTCAGTGTCATTTAAACGTATTGTTCGTTATGTTTTATTTAGACTTTCTTTTTACTTTGATCTTTGACTATCATTCTATCTCCCGCACAGCAACTCCACTCCCACTTGTCTCCAATTCCAGATCCCAACCCTCAGCTTCCCTCATCCCATCTCACCTATCTCTGCTGACCACCCTCTTCGGATTTCTAAGCAACATATATCTTTCAACTATGCTGTGATGTTTAACGTACAATTTCAATCTATCTAATCGAATAGAATCCACAGATTGCCAGTTGAAGATAAATACTTTTACTAAGAGTATTAGTAATTGACTGACCCGGTCTCTCCAGATCGCCTAACAGTACTAATTCTAGGGTCAATTTTAGATAATTTTATGCATTCTCATCCATTCCTGAACCTGAGACCAGAAACATGCTACCTGAGGGCAATGCCAAAATAAATGGTCTATTGATTCTGTATCCTCACAACAAAATCTGCAGAGCTTCGATGACTTTATGTCCCAAATATTCAACATTTTGTTGGTGGCAAGAATTCTATATAATCATTTTAGCTGAAAAGCACAATTTGTGAATCTTGCGTTGTTTTATATATCAACTCATACACCCTGTACCATGGAATCGGTACATCAAAGATCACTTCCCAACTATTTTGCAATCTGTGTGGCACAGTTGTCAACATCCTGGTCCTCAAATTAAACTGGTATACTTTCCTATTTCTGCTATTCTCATTCCTCTGGAGGTTTGGATCCTTTATATTGGGCGGACAGACCAGTTCCCTACCTCTTTCCACTGCCACCTGCCTCCATTTTTGGGGTAATTCTGTAATCAATTGGCTGTACTCTTGGATTGAGCAGACCTTCCCATACAATTCTGATAACTCCTTGAAGGACATAACTCTACCATTCCAATTTACAATATCATTTAAGAACAAAATACCCTTTTAAAAAAAAAATCCGATAAATACAGGTATTTTATCAACCGGCACATTTGAGTTCAGCCGTAATATTTGTTCTATCTTTTCAGGGGGATGAAATTGAAATTGTAGCCAGCTCTGCAATGTTTGTTTGTTAAAGAGAGATACTTTGAAAAAAGTATCATTTTCAATTAATCGAAAATGAATGAGACCTGGCAATCTGCACAAAGGCAAAAGGGCAATTTTTAAACAACGGATGACCTGGACTCTCACCTATTTTGTATCTCTGTAGTATTGTTTTTATTGCTATCTACCTGTACTATTAGTTCATGTTTTTCCTTTGTTAGTCTTGTCTCTTAAGCCAGAAACTGCTTGTTTATTATTGATGAATATTGAATTGAATGATATCTGTAGGTACATTTAAAGATATCCCAAACAATAAGGGGATTTGCTGAACTTTTATTATACTGGAAAAATTAAGTTATAAATGATTTTGTCTTAGTTAAAAATAAGTTGTCCTCCAGTAAACTTTGATTACATTTTCAATAGCATTCTGTCTCCTATTAAAACTTTTTTTAACCTTTTGATGCAAGAGAGAAAGAGACAAGAAAGTAGTCAAGACGACTAGCTTGATTAGGTCTTCTCCATGTATACCTCACTAATATTTGTGATTTCCTTAAGGGCACAGTGATAATAGTTTGTAGAGTGATTACCTTTACGGACCATTGAGGTCCTTAGTGCTGTGTTATAGCTCCTACCATAATGATTTGATCATTTGTTGCCTGTAAGTTCAATCAATTGGTATAAATGTTTTCAAAGAAGTGTGGATCATCCTGATTTGGACCATACAGATTAATGATCCAAATCTCTTTTTTAGTCCACATTCATATTCAAAAGGATCCACCTTCCTTGCGAATCATTCCTGACTATTTGCACATTCAGATCGAAATTTTAGTTAATTAATATCATCACACCTTTTGAGTTCCTTTGTCAAAGACAGAAAATGATTTCACCGCCCCATTCCTTTCCCCACGCAACTTCATCTAAGGATGTAGAGTGAGTTTCCTGTAAACAGTACATGTTATATTTCTTTTCTTTTATCCATGTAAAGACTGATCTTTTTTTATGATGTGCTAAACCGTTACAATCATAACTGGCTATACTTATTTCTCCCGTTACCATAACTAGATACTATTCTCATTCTAAATTGACCATAATTAGTGCTTGTAAAGTTTCTGCCATCAGAGGTACTATGACGATCAAAATTAGAGCTTTCAAATGTCTGACATTTAGAATTCAAGAAATAGGTTCTAGCAATATTTGTTTTATTCCCTTGCCTGTTTGCCTGTGAGCCAATGCCACAGATGTTAGAAAATTGAGACAAGATATTATGTGTGTAGTAAATCTGAGAAGGTTGATGTGATATTGGATGGTATTTGGATGTGATTTAGTGAGAGTGTGTACGATGTCTGTATATGAGTAAGACTATAATGTGTGATGTCCAAATAAATACTAATTTGCATTGTTGAGTGTCTGTGTGTAACATGTAATGTGTATAGCCTTAATATTCATGATAATTGTAATCCATATCGTATCATATCGTATCACCCCGTTATAGTTGCATCATAATTACCTTTAACATCATTGACAGACACATCCCAGCATTTCCATAGCAATTGATGTTTCACATGATCATGAAAGACACCTTGCATTACTCTAGAGACGGCTTCACTACATTACAAATGTATTCTGTACAATATGTTATTATTCCCCAATGCCCCTATTCTGATATCTTCCCCTTGCTTGTTGTAAATATATAAAAGCTTATAGACAAATACATAAAGAGACAAACAATAAACACATTAAATTATAAAACAGTTCTCAACAATAGAGGGAGAGAAGAGAAGAGAAAAGAAAAGAGAGAAAGAGAGTGAGAGAAGATAGCTATATCAGGTGTGTGTATGTATAAGTTTGTATGTTTAAGCGAGCATGTAATCGAGTACGTGAGCATGTAATCGAGTACTACCGATCCCTGGGTGACCAGAGGAGGGGGACGTGTTAGCCCATCAAATTATCCTGTCTCTAACCTCCAGTGGAACGTGCACCAGTCCCGCTGGACACTGTGGTGGAGTAGGCTCAACATGCGATGCTCGCTTGATGCGTCCACCTCCCACCTCACAGGTGCCACTAGACAAGAAGCCGGGAGGATAGGCACAGGATCGATGGCCCGCTCCTCCGTATCATATAGTCGGGACAGTGCGTCTGCCTTAGTGTTCTGGGAGCCTGGTCTATAGGAGATGGTAAACCTAAATCGGGTGAAAAACATGGCCCACCTTGCCTGACGAGGGTTCAGTCTCCTTGCTGCCCGAATGTACTCTAGATTACGGTGGTCAGTCCAGATGAGAAAAGGGTGTTGACGCTCAAGCTAATGTCTCCACAACTTCAGGGCCCTGACAACAGCCAGCAGCTCCCGATCCCCCACGTCATAGTTTCGCTCCGCGGGCTGAGCTTCTGAGAAAAGAAAGCACAGGGGCGGAGCTTCGATGGAGTACCCAAGTTCTGGGAGAGCACGGCTCCAACCCCAGCCTCGGATGCGTCCACCTCCAATATGAAAGCCAAAGAGGGGTTTGGATGCGCCAGCACGGGAGCCGAGGTAAAAAGAGCCTTCAGGCGACCAAAAGCCCTGTCCGCCTCTGCCGACCATCCCAGACGCATCGCCCCCCCCTTCAGCAGTGACATAATGGGAGTAGCCACCTGCCCAAAACCCCAGATAAACCGGTAGTAATTGGCAAACCCTAAGAACCGCTGCACCTCCTTTACCGTGGTTGGAGTCGGCCAATTACGAACAGCTGCAATGCGGTCACACTCCATCACTAGATGTGGTACTAAACGCTGTCTTCCACTCATCTCCCTTCCGGATACGCACCAAATTATATGCACTCCTGAGATCCAGTTTCAATCGCCGTGGCAATGAGAGGTAGCGGGTAACTATACCCCACAGTGATGGAATTTAGACCTATATAGTCAACGCAGCCCTCCCTCCTTCTTCTTCACAAAAAATAAACTTGAGGAGGCAGGTGAGATGGAGGGCCGAATGTACCCCTGCCCCAGAGATTCAAATATGTATGTCTCCATACCCACCGTCTCCTCATGGGACAGGGGATACACGTGACCCCTGGGAAGTGCAGCGCCTACCAGGAGATTTATCGCACAATCCCCTCGTCGATGTCTGTTGCCACGAAATCCTGGGGTTGTGACGGGCACATCAGGGGATCCCCAGCACCACTAATTGTTAAGGGAATTTTTTATCAACGATGACTAATTATGTATACATTTCAATCAGGACTGACTAATCAGAATACTATTATGTTACTGTATATGTACTAATCAGAATACTATTATGTTACTGTATATGTATGAATTTTCTTTTTAATCCTAGTACTGAATATAATGTGTGTAAATATAATCAAGAATTAGAACAATGACTGTCTGTTCCTTGGTAGAAATGAATGAACTATATCGCCAGTCTGGATAGAAGGCTTATCTTCACAAGCATGACCTTGGCTCGGTCGTATATTATCTTAATAGGGAGAGACGATGTGAGAACCATACAGCCTTTGTACTTGAACGGAGATGGCACGGGTTGGTACTGAAACCAATGACGTCATTTTAAGTTTATAACCTGTGGTAAAACGTGTAAGGAGCAGTACTCACGAGAATAAACGCAGCTGGTTGATTTCAAAGGCTGGTCTCTGTCCATTTTATACCAATAAGGGTCTTACAACCTCTTATGAATTGACAGAGTGATTAATTTTAATTGGTAACACTAATTTTTTCCTCATGACCCTCCTGCGTGACCATGTCCAGTGGAGCTGTGGCTTCCCTGACTAGCCCTGACCCTAATGGTCGGCTATCTAAGGTGTGCACTGGGAAGGGTTTGTCAAGCTGAACAAGGGGGATCCCTAACCTGTGCGCTAAACCGCGGTCAATAACATTCCCTGCCACGCCTGAATCTACTAGCGCCTTATGCCGGGAAAGAGGGGAAAATTCAGGAAAAACAATCCATACATGCATGTGACCAACAGGTGAGCCTGGTGCCGACTCACCTGAGGTGTCCGAGCAGTGCTCGGCCTGGCGTCGCGACTCCCTGGAGGACCCCCCCAGCACCGGTCAGCAGTGTGCCCTCTGCGACCACAGCTGGCACAGGAAAGGCCCCCTCCTCCGGTCGCCCTCGCTGCAGCACCTCCTAGCTCCATGGGCGTTGGAGTGGTGGAGCTGGGGGATGGAACTGACAGAGCCCGATCTGGACGTCCACGGGTCGCCAGCAAGTTGTCCAACCGAATGGACATGTCGATCAACTGGTCCAAGGAGAGGGCAGTGGCTCTACAGGCCAGCTCCCTACGGACGTCCTCACTCAAACTACACTTATAGTGATCGATCAAGGCCCTGTCGTTCCATTCCGCGCCAGCGGCCAAGGTCCGGAACTCTAGAGCAAAGTCCTGAGCACGCCTCCTCTCCTGTCTCAGATGGAACAGCCGTTCACCTGCCGCTCGACCCTCAGGTGGGTGATCGAACACGGCCGGAAAGCGGCGGGTGAACTCTGGGTAGTGGTCCCTCGCAGAGTCAGGATCGTTCCATACCGCATTGGCCCACTCCAGGGCTTTACCTGAGAGGCAGGAGACGAGGGCGTTCACGCTCTAACCTCGCGAAGTAGCCGGACAAACGGTCGCCAGGTATAGGTCCATCTGGAGTAAGAACCCCTGGCACCCGCCCGTCGTCCCATCGTACTCTCCTTCATTGCCCAGGCAATGAAGGAGAGGGTAGTGGTACTGGTTGGGGTGTGGGAAGGCCACCTCTCTCCCATCTCTCCATCGTCACCATCACCTGATCCATGGCGGTCCTCAGCAGCAGGTGTAACACTGCCGTGTCGTGTTGAACTCGCAACTCCGCGGACCCTGGGAGTGCGTCTGCTCCTGCTGATTCCATAGTGGTGCGAGATTCTGTGATGATGTGCGTCTCGGTGAGAGGTGTAGAAGTCAGGCGCAGGACAGCAGGGAATTTTGAGAAGTGTGTTTAATCATAAAGTCCACCAATACAAAAATGGCACAGACGAAAATCCCAAAACTACCGAACTTCCCAAAGCTCCCTTCCCCTGCTTTTGATCAACTCGTTTTGTTGTTAGTGTTCAAATTTTGCGATGTCCCTCGGTCTTGTCGCTCTGAGCTCCAAGTCTGTGTACTCGGTGGAAAGCCACCTTGTTTACAGTCTCTATAGGAAGTTTCAAGGCAGATTGCATGAATTCTTTGATCGCGCCATCTGGATTATTGGATGCATCCTCAGGAATCACACAAAAAAATATGATTTTCACGCATGCTACGACCTGTATGTCTAGTAGCGACTCCATCACCCTGTTTTCTCTGAGTAGACAATCCATGTTGGAATCATGGATTTTTATCTTGGCTGTGAGTGCCTTGTTTTCTCCTTGGAGCTTGAGAATTTCACTCTGGCTAAACTCCAAAGACCCCCTCAGCCCTGCTTCCTCCTCACACAACTTTTCCAGTGTTGCATGGATTCCAGCCAGAGCACTAGCCTCTAATTCAATGGTAAGTAAATCGCCGTGTCTGAAGAATTAATCTGTTTTTCTCTTTTTATGTCGGGTTGAAGTTCTTTTGTGAGGTAGTCGGATCTTTCCATGATGGAGTATGTTACACCTCCATAGCGTAAAGCTGTCACGCCCTGACCATAGAGAGCCCTTGTTTCTCTATGGTGTAGTACGTGACTAGGGGGTATTCTAGTTTATCATTTCTATGTTGTGTTCTAGTTTATATTTTCTATGTTGGTGTTTTTGTATGATTCCCAATTAGAGGCAGCTGGTAATTGTTGTCTCTAATTGGGGATCACATTTAAGTAGCTATTTTTCCCACCTGTGTTTGTGGGATATTGTTTTGTGTTTGTGCACCACGTAGTCACGTTTCATTGTTCGTTTATTGGTTTATTGTGTTTTGCTTTAAGTTTCACTTTGAAATAAATATGTGGAACTCAACATCCGCTGCGCCTTGGTCCCATTCTTACGACAACCGCAACAAAAGCTGTTGGTACTCGTCAATTTCCCTCAGGATCTCCTTAGTATCCAGGTTGGCTCTATACTGCAACCAGTTGTTTTACGAAAAGATAACAATGAGTCTTTCCTACTACGTCGACAGGTGTCTGTAGTACAGCCAGCTAGCACTCGCAGCATCCACACAAAAAAATGGAACACAAACTTGCAGTCCCAGCCATAAAGGCTAACCGCTTCGTTGAATCCTTAGCAACAATACTTTAGTTCTGATTTAAAATCGATTTAATTATATATATTTTAATATAAACAACAAACCGAGTGTAGACAGTACAATGTTCTGTTGCGTGCTATGATTGAGTACTTCAATTGTCAGCTTCACCATCTTCATCTTCTGTTCCTCCAGTTGAGTCTCTGTGGCATTTGACCTCATGGTCAGGGCCTCCAGTTCATCTTATTGAGCTTTAGAAAGCAGCCATAGTGAGTGGAAAAAGAAATTGGATGGCTTTGAGGCAGTTTAATAAATGTGGCCCCATGATATATATTTTTTCAGACCACAACATCCTCACCTTTAATCAACCTCTATGTACAATTGAATGACTGTTGGTTATTATGAACAACATACCTTCACTGTCTCTCTTCAGCTCCTCCACCTCAGCTTTCAGCTCAGTCAAATCCACCCCCTGTTCTCCCACCTGGGTCTCAGTGCTGTTGGACCTAGCATTAAGTGCCTCCAGTACCATGCTTTGAGCTGAAATCACTGTCAAAAATGCTGTGCTCGTTATACAGGTAAAGATGATATAATCTCCCCATCAGTTCATGTCTTTAAACATAGTTGATTACCTCTGTTCTCCTTCTTCACCTCCACAGCAGTCTCACTGGCCTTCAGTCTGCCCTGCAAGTGCCTTAGTTCAGCCAAGTTGGCTAAAAATATAATTATTGATTCAGTTTGGGAGGTAACCTTGTACTCTTTGCTGCAGTGTATTGTTCTCTCTTCTTTTACATTACTTTCAGTCACCTTCCTCATTTCATTCACCTGTCTGTCATTGGCTGTTACCTTTTTGCTTCCAAGGTTGTAATTGTACGACAAAGCAATTGCACTTCAAAATATTCCCTCTTATTTTTGGTACCCTGAACTAAATGATACAATTCAGTCAATTTACGAATGGAATGGTGTTTCTCTAAAACAGAATGGACATGAACATGGTAGAGGCAAGATCAAACAACAGATGATAGCCACAATTACAACAGCGATATTGATAATAATATAAATAATACCTGAGTTGTCATTCCTGAGGTCCTCAATGTACTGCTTCCCAGCTTGCAGCTGCATCTGTGCAATGCTCAGTTTAATTTCTAACTTAACCATATTGTTGGTGTGCTCCTGTAGCACTCTCCCACCTGTCTCAAACTTTCCCAGCTCAGAGTGGGTGATGCTCAGCCTCACTGCCTGCTCTACCATCATGCTCCTCTGACTGCACCAAACGCTTACTAGCTCTCAGTCTAGCCTCCATGACCTTCAGTTGTGACCTAGCGGTTGTCAACTCCATTTTGTGCTCCACCGACACAGCCCCTAGTTTCTTCACTACTGCTCTCATCTCTCTCAGCTCAGTCCAGATGTCAGCTTGGTTGGTTGTCTGTTTCTCAGCAGTGGCACCAGCTTCATTTATTTTAGTCTCATCTTCATTGACCTTTATATGTCCCTGTGCTCCACATAGAGAGATCACCAACACCAGCCACACGACAACAGCCCTCATCTTGAGGTCTACTGCAGAGCCATTAACTTTGAAATATGCTGGTAATACCTTTCACCCTCTTCATATACGCATGCTCCAGTTAAACATTCTATTGTATTTTTTTTCTCTCAAGGGTAAAACTGAAGACATATGACCGTGAACATGTTCCTAGAAAAGGCCAGCTGAGTTCAAGTGTGCATGTCTGTGAGAAATATGAAGCTGCTACCCTGGCTCTGGCTCTGACTTAGCTCTGAATGTGTACTTCATATCACATTGTCCCCGTGGGGAAGTTGCAGGTGCATAATTCCCACACAGGAAAAATACAAAACACTGTCATTCAAAGGATAACTATAAGTGAATAACCAGGGTAATTACCTTGTAGAAAGTAGAACAGACAATTAGATGGTACTTACCACTGTTAATTCAGTGGTGTTTGTCCAGTGAAACAAAAAAAGATAGCAAAAACGCTTTACAGATACCTAAATGACCTTACGGTAACCCCATAGAAATTGATTATATTTCTATGGGTAAGTCAATGTAAAATGCTGCTAGGTATTCAACTGGTAGTTACACTGGTATAAGGTCTATGCAGTTTGTTGTCCTTTTTAGTGGTAAATGCAGGTGTCTCTGTCCTTATAATAAAAAGCTGCATCGCAACCTCACTCGAGAGAAGAAGGCTGTACAGCCATCGCACCACTAGAGGTCAGTATCTGCCTTGTCTTTCAGCAGTAAATCTGGGAGGTCTTGTATTGGTAGATTAGTGGAAAATAAACTCATTGTGTTGGATTAACTTTTTCAAATTGCAGTAAGCAAAGACAGCAAAACAGCATCTACAAACCTTCAACAGATAGCAGTGGTGAAAGTATCAATTTTGAACATCTTTAATAAAACATAACAATTCAAAAGTAACTGGCATATCTGGCAGATGCTCCTCAAAAAGTATAAGCCAGCAGACAATGGAACAATATTTCACAGGAGATGAACTGATTTACATATTATTTGGAGAAATCATGGATTTGACAAGATATCCAAACGCATTCCAACTTCCTCATTCTGAGTGCACAGTAATAGCCCCCCTCTCAGTGTTCTTAGGAGGATGAATGAAATATAGGCTACTGTCGTTTGGTAGAGGCTCAGAATTGAAACTGTGATTTATCTTGGAGTGACATATGGTGGGTTGTCTATGTGTGCTGGTGACACTCATACGAGATTATGATTCAGGCTCCTCTTACCAGCCTCTTTTCAGATAACGCTCTCAGAGAATGCTAAGAATGTCGTTTGTAGGATTTCAAGTTTTAAATACCAAATATCAGAGACAGTTGGGGACAACTCATAAATCACTGTTAGAGCTTAAATGTCAGACTCCGAGAGAGATTGAAGGAGAGAGAGGGAGAGAGAGAATGGGATGTTCACTGTTATTATTACCTCATATCTGAACCCGATGAAATGTACAGAATGTGGAGAGGAGAAACACCTTTTCCTCATACCTTAATTTCTATCTACATCTGTTTCTCAGTCTGTGTAAAGCCAGTAGCTATCTTCTAGTCATAGTGGTAGTCTTTCTCTCTCTCTACTCTCTCTATTTCACTCTCTCTCATGCACACACACATACAAACAGGCGTAGCGCAAACACATTTACCTATAAACCATGGACCATAGATTCAACCTGTATATAGCCTGAATGATGGGTATCAGTAACAACCAAGCTGATAACAGGCTCACCTGGACCATTGACCTAGAGGGGCAAATCAGATGAGTTGGGATGGGAGGTTGGAGGGGGGGAACGTTGAATCAATCCAAAGCACTTATCATGATTGGGCTCCATTACAGAGATGACCGTGTGAAAGCCAGTTGCATGGCTAGCTCAATTCCACTCACTTTGCCACTCATCTCCCTTGCTCTTATTCATGGTATTTGCTCCTTTTTCAGAGAGAGAAAGAGATCTATGTGAAATCAATGCATCTATGCCCATTGTGATAAAGGCATTGTACAGGCCCACAAACACTCAGAATAGTGTACACAGGCACACATTCACACCTTGGTTCTGGTGGATCAGTTGGTTTAGGCGTGGTGCTTGCAACATCAGAGGTCAGCGGGTTTGATGCTTGCTGGATGTTGCCTTCGATGCTATCACAGTTCACATTAACATGCTCCCAGACCAACCAGACACTGTTCTGACATATCTCACTGAGTCAAAAGTGCTATTACTTTTCTGTCTAGCAACTCTCGTAAAAACCCTCGGCAGGACGGTGTGTAATTAATAATTCAAGCTTAGATATTACTAATGCGCCAGTAATTCGTTTTAACTATCCCATTCCTCAATAAGAATGACTACAATGAGGAGTACATTATCACGGCAAATTAATAGTTTAATATTAAACCAGCAATAAAGGAACTCATCTAGCCACCTTCTAGAGAAACAGAGGAGCAGGATGAACTCTTAGCTCCTTCATCAACACTCATTTTACAGAGGTAATAGTGAAAGTTGGCAAGTTGACCTTGGTTTGGAATTTCATGAAAAGAGCTTAAAAAACACGACAACGGCTAAGAAAGTTTTAGGTTAGTTTGTTACCAAGTAGCTCTCCAACCTCATGTTACTTTAAAGTCATGCCTAGAATTATTTCACTGTTAATGCAAATTCATTTCCTTTAAGTAAAGCCCAGCAGTTTTGGAACCTATACTCCTTGTAGATATTAGATAGAACTTCACAGCCCAGTCTGCCTTGAGGGAAAACAACCCTTGGTTACGCCATTGGCTCACAGAAAAAAACGTAACATTTTTCAAATGATTTTTTTTTGTCTGCTTATTTTAGTAAATTACAAACCTACATTTAAGAAAAGTATAACATGTATAAAGATTACTTTTCAACATTGCCTTCTCCTGAGCGTTCTCGCTACTTTAGAAAAACATAATATTGTAGGGCTTCCCTCATGCCCCTTTTCATGACAGTGCTAGCCACGTGAGAGAGTGAGGGCTTGCTAGCTATCGACCAGAACATCAAGCTAGCCATGACCAACAACACAAACAAACTTTACTAGTGAGTCGTAGTTACAAGCCCTGAGTGGAGTTACTGACGGACTATACTAAACAAAGTAACTACTACCTGTGATGAAATGTTTTCCAAACACATCGCACTGGGAACAGAC